>NC_091589.1:5824553-5827053 GCF_042767895.1 Penaeus vannamei
TGTTGCTGTATATTTAATCATCTATTCTAATCCTCTATATTTAATTATCTATTCTAATCCTCTATATTTAATTATCTATTCTAATCCTCTATATTTAATTATCTATTCTAATCCTCTATATTTAATTATCTATTCTAATCCTCTACAGGTATTTTGATTCAATGAGGGAATCGAAGGAAGCTGGAAGGCTTAGTGCTCGGGCCTAGCGGTGCTCTGGCGAAGGTCAGTAATCTTGACCCAACAGATTTTATTTTTATTTTATTTTACTATTATTAATTTTTTTGAGTGTGTGCGTGTGTCTTCGTGGATAGAAATGTGATTTTGAGAATGCTGATCAACGTTGAAGTTTTAATTACCTTGATCCACAGTTCTTTGTACAAATCAATAACAATTCTAATTCTTCAGAAAAGAGATTAAATGTACACATTAGTAGATCTATTTTTTATATGATATTGATGTTTTGATTATCTTTTGATTCTTAAATATTTTTAGTGTTTTTAATCTTTCTTATTTTTTATTCATTTATTAAATTAATCTTTATTTAATAATTTTGACGATTTATTATTTACTTCTCCATCCACCTGCGTGTTTATCGACCGTATTCATTGATTTATCTACTTATCTAATATTCATCTACTTTATTTAATGATTTATCTATTTATCTTTTTGTATTCTTACATAAATCTATCCCTTCCTTTATATATTTATTCATTTACTTATCTATTCATTTGTACATTTATTCATTCTAACCTCTCCCATCCCCCTCCCTCCCCCTGTGGCAGTGACTCCGCCCCAGGGAGTGCCGCGATGAGTGCCAGGGGAGTGACTAGGGTGAATGATTCCTATTTTTTTTTTATTTTTTATTAATGATAAACGCAAGGGCAGACACACAAGTGCGAACAGGAACAAACATCCATATACACATACGTGTAAGCATGGACGCACACACGCTCACGTATACGCAAACACACACAAACACACACAGATATACATATTGACACAAATGTATGAGCTGAGTATCTGCTTGTGAAAGATATTTATAAATATATATATATATATATATATATATATATATATATATATATATATATATATATATATATATATATATATTTATATATATTTTTTTTTCTCTTCTTTTCTTTCTTTCTTTTTTCTTTTTTTTCTTTTCTTTTTTTTTCTTTTTTTTAATAATAGGAGAGATGGATAGAGCGAGAGTAGATAGATAGGTAGATAGATAGATAGATAGCGAGAGAGAGAGAGAAAGAGAGGGACTGACCGGCACAGACCAACATCCTGATATATATCTTAACTTTTATAGAAGCATAAAACCAATTAAAATATAAAAGCGGATTCACTCCCTAGCTGCCATAGGCGTGTCAGCAGAAAACCATAAAATAGGTTGTTAAATTTTGAATAGAAGAGAAACGCTGACAATGAGTTTTATTTCTGCCTGTTATCTAGCATAACGACAGAGAGAGAGAGAGAGAGAGAGAGAGAGAGAGAGAGAGAGAGAGAGAGAGAGAGAGAGAGAGAGAGAGAGAGAGAGAAAGAGAGAGAGAGAGAGGCAAACAGAGAAAGAGAAAGAGAGGGAGAGAGAGACACAGACAGAAATAGAGAGAAAGAGAGAGAGAGAGAGAAATAGAGAGAAAGAGAGAGAGATAAAGAAAGATAGATAGAGAGAGAAATAGAGATAAAGAGAGAGAGAGAGAGGCAAACAGAGAAAGAGAAGGAGAGGGAGAGAGAGAGACAGACAGAAATAGAGAGAGAGAGAGAGAGAGAGAGACAGATATAGAGAGAAAGAGAGAGAGAGAGAGATAAAGAAAGAGATAGATAGATAGAGAGAGAGAAAACCTGAAACAGTCAAAGACAGAGACAAAAACAAAGACAGAGACAGATAAAGACACAGTGGCAAAGAGAGATGCAGAAAGAGTGATTTCAAAAGAGCTGCATTTTTATTAACTCGCGACCTGACTCATCAACATGTCCTGCACATGATGGGAGCCACACGGAGGAGACTCGAGCAGATACGAAGAAAGACACGATATTGTAAAACGAGGGAATTTTCATGAACGGATTATTGAGAAAAAGAGGGAGAAAGGGAGGGAAAGAAAGAGAGACTGAGAGAGAGAAGGAGGAAAGGAGAGAGAGAGAGAGAGAGAGAGAGAGAGAGAGAGAGAGAGAGAGAGAGAGAGAGAGAGAGAGAGAGAGAGAGAGAGAGAGAGTGAGAGAGAGAGAGAGTGAGAGAGAGAGAGAGGGAGAGGGAGAGGGAGAGGGAGAGAGAGAGAGAGAGAGAGAGAGAGAGAGAGAGAGACGGAGAGAGAGAGAGAGAGAGAGAGAGAGAGACAGTGAGAGAGACAGATTGACAAATAAAAAGATTGACAGACAGGCATTGCAGACATAGAAGTAAATAGACAAAAAAAAACGACAGTTGGTTTTATAAGGAAAGCATAAGAGAATCACAAGGAAGTTAAGGTGTGTGTGTGTGTGTGTCTGTGTG
>NC_091589.1:5842053-5849553 GCF_042767895.1 Penaeus vannamei
TTAGTATATTTGCCTAAGAAACTCAATCGATATATTACCTTGGGAAACATCATGTGCTGTTTATATTCTTAGTCCTCTTATCATGTATTTCTTTCTCTTCATTTTTATTCTTTCAAATAGTTTCATCATGTTTCCTTATAAGAAATTCCCAGGAAGATACATTTTATATGTCATGTACTGTTATCATCATTACATAATGGGCGTTATCTTTTGGTCGAGATACCGCGGCACCATTGCAAAAACCCTGTAACTATTTTGTCTATTTCCTTCTCTTCCCTTTTCTTTCTTTCTCTCTGTTTCTGATTCTGTCTTCGTCTCTGTCTCTCTCCCTCTCCCTCTTTCTCTCCTTCTCTTATCACTATAATACTTAATCCAACCATATCTGGAATTATCTTCATACTGATTTATCTATCTTTATTCATCTACTTTATCATCATTATCGTCAATATCATCATTGTCATTTTCATTATCATCACCATTAGCAGCATTATCATTATCATTGTTATAACTATAATTACCATCATTATCATTACTTTTTCTTTCTAAATAGGAAACCGCTGCCCCATATGCTTATTCTGACCTCACACCGTCAGGCCTAGAAACCATTTCGTTATAGAACCTTGCTTAGTCCCTAACTCCGTGTATTACGTTTGAGCTATAGTGCCACGTGTATTTTTTTACGAGGAATACTTACACCTTTACAAAAACAAAAAGCGAAAAACAAAAACAAATAAAGTAAACAAAATAAAATAAATAAATAAATAGAAAATGATAAAATACAAAAATAATAATAAATAAATAAATAAAACATTATAAAATACACATACAAAAAAGATAATAAATAAATCAATAGAAAATGATGAAACACACACACACACACACACACACACACACACACACACACACACACACACACACACACACACACACACACACACACACACACACACACACACACACACACACACACACACACACAACAACAACAACAACAACAACAACAACAACAACAAAAACACTAAGGAGATTTAAGAAGCTCAGAAGAGGACTCCGAATGTGTCGTGAGCGAGCCACGTGAAGAAACTTCATCTCCTTGTCAGACTAAACATGGATGCTTAAGACAACTCGAGATAGTCTGCAATTTGGATCAAAGATTAAATAAGAGTTGATTTGCAGTTTCCTCCAAGTACACGGGAAGGTGTGAAGATTACATTATGATAATGGGATTAGGAAAAGACAAGAAAGGAAAATTAGGAATTGGTGAATCATCTGTGACTAATTCTTCTTTAATTAATTCAAACAAGAAAAACTAAGAACCGTATTCATGTTGACGAATGTGGAAAGGCATGAATGAGAACGAATATCTTCACAATACAAGAGATCTATTTTACCATTTTCGATTATATCTTCGCCAGAAATACATGTATTTCTGACGAAGATATAATCGAAACCGGTTAAATATATCTTGTATTGTGAAGATATTCGTTCTCATTCATACCTTTCCACAAAAGAAGAACTAACTATGCCTATGTTCATAATGTCTGTCTTAATTTTAATTTCGTTAAACAGAGGCAAGAAAAACATAAAAATGGAAGTATTAATAACGTTAATATGATATAATATAATATAATAATATATAATATAATATCTTAATATAAACAGACGAGAAGCCCTAGCTATGAACTTTTTAATAATCCTTCTCCATTTTCTAAATTTGTTTAATGTGGGTACGAAAGTGACGGATAAAAAAATAAAAAATAAATAAGAAAATCATAGTACTAGAAGCTTTCACATAAGGTACTTTTGAGCATTATCAAGTGTTGTTTAATTATTGAAATGTTTAAAAAAGATATTTTAGTTTTGAATAATGGCGAGACCTTCAGAGAAGAGTAACGAAAGTTGGGAGTTACAAGGAGTTAGTGAGCTGGGGGAGTGGGGGAGGGGGGGAGGGGGGGACGAAGGAGGGAGCGGAAGGAAAAGGGGGAGGGAAATGGGATGGAGGAGGGAGGGAAGAGTGGGAGAAAGAGAAGGAGAGAAAAGGAAAGAAAGAGGGAGAGAGGGAGAAAAGAGGGAAGGAGAGATGGAGAGAAGGACAGAAAGGGAAGAAAAGTGGGATAGAGGGAGAAAGGGGGAAGGAGAGAGGGAGAGAGGGAGGGAAAAGCCAGGGAGAGATAGAGGGAGAGTTAAGGAAGATAGAGAAAGGGAATGAAAGTGGGAAAGAGGGAAAGGAAAGGGAGAAAGGAAGGGAAGAGGAGAGAAGGAAAGACAGAGAAATAAAGAGAGGCAGAGAAGGAGGAAGGGAGAGAAACAGAAGGAAGTAGAGAGGGAGGGAGGGGGCTGGAGACGGAGGAAGGAAGATGAAGGAGCAGGCAGAAAGAGGAAGAGAGGGAGAGATGCAAGAAAAAAATGGGAAGGAAGGAAGAGGAAAAGGGAGGGAAAAAATGGGAAGGAAAGTGGAAGTAAAGGATAAAGGGAGGCAAGGAAGGAGGATGAGAGGGAGGGAGTGAAAGAAAAGGAAGGAAAGAGGGAGAAAGAAAGAATAAGAGAGAGAGAGAGACGGAGAGAAAGAGAGAGAGAGAGACAAAGAGAGAAAGAAAGAGAGAGAAAGAGACAGAGATAGAGTGTGCGTGGATCGTTTTCTTTTTGTTTCATTTCTTTTTAGAATCGGAGGAATCAGAAGTTAAGTCAGAACAGTTCACAAGGATTTAAAATCAAAAGATGTATTTTATCAGTACAACATATATTATTAACAAATACAACTAAAATTGTTCTTTATAAATGAAAATAAATAGATTTCATGCTTTTCTTGGTGTGAATACCTGAGGAGGAGCCGATGGGGAAGCAGCAAGTTCGGCCAATTCTCTCTCCTTCACCGGAAGATTTCCAAACTCAAATAAAAAAGGCTGTAACAAAATTATACCATCAGAATAGATTTAGCTTTATATACATTCCCATTTACTATATATGCATATTCAAATATGGTGCTCGGAGAAAGCATAAATTAGTCACGAGCAGGTGTGCCAGCGCCCACGCGAGCAAGAGTCAGGGCAGAGTGGGCATGCGACCCCCCGCGAGGGATTGGGGGCGGAGCCTGCCACGACAAGGGAGATGCTTTTCCGCTCGGCATTACAATTCCATGCGAATCATACATATATAAACACACAACAAAAATATATGAAATAATGATATTTAGAAAAAAACATGTTGTCCATTCTACCGAAATCCTTTACACAGAGATAGAGAGAGAGGACGGGAAAGACGGAGAGAAAGAGAAAAAGAAAGACAGAGAGAAAGAGAGAGAGAGCGAGAGGAGAATAACAACTTTACTACTTTCATAACTCTCATAACGCAATTTTCCTTCTGCATTTCACTCTCCCGACTTTATATAATCTATGCTGGCCGTATTTCCTGTCCTGGAACGCGGATTCCGGAAATACGCCTATTTGCTTTCCAATTCCAATTCGAATATATAATAAATCTTTTAATGGAATTTCATTAGAGAATATTCTGAAATTATATGTATTTTTGTGTGTTTTGATTCCAGTACTTTCTTAGGACACGTCTCTCTCTCTCTCTCTCTCTCTCTCTCTCTCTCTCTCTCTCTCTCTCTCTCTCTCTCTCTCTCATTCTCTCTCTCATTCTCATTCTCATTCTCATTCTCATTCTCATTCTCTCATTCTCATTCTCATTCTCATTCTCATTCTCATTCTCATACTCATTCTCTCTCTCTCTCTCTCTCTCTCTCATTCTCTCTCTCTCTCTCATTCTCTCTCTCTCTCATTCTCTCTCTCTCTCTCATTCTCTCTCTCTCTCTCTCATTCTCTCTCTCTCTCTCATTCTCTCTCTCTCTCTCTCATTCTCTCTCTCTCTCTCTCATTCTCTCTCTCTCTCTCATTCTCTCTCTCTCTCTCATTCTCTCTCTCTCTCTCATTCTCTCTCTCTCTCTCATTCTCTCTCTCTCTCTCATTCTCTCTCTCTCTCATTCTCTCTCTCTCTCTCATTCTCTCTCTCTCTCATTCTCTCTCTCTCTCTCATTCTCTCTCTCTCTCTCATTCTCTCTCTCTCTCTCTCTCTCTCTCTCTGTCTCTCTCTCTCATTCTCTCTCTCTCTCTCATTCTCATTCTCTCTCTCTCTCTCTCTCATTCTCTCTCTCTCTCATTCTCTCTCTCTCTTCTTCTCTCTCTCTCTCATTCTCTCTATCTCTCCCTCATTCTCTCTCATTCTCTCTCTCTCTCTTTCTCATTCTCTCTCTCTCACTCTCTCTCTCATTCTCTCTCTCTCTCTCTCTCATTCTCTCTCCCTCTCTCTCATTCTCTCTCCCTCTCTCTCATTCTCTCTCTCTCTCCCTCTCATTCTCTCTCTCTCTCTCCCTCTCATTCTCTCTCTCTCTCTCTCTCTCATTCTCTCTCTCTCTCTCATTCTCTCTCTCTCTCTTTCTCTCATTCTCACTCTCTCTCTCTTTCTCTCTCTCTCTCTCTCTCTCTCTCTCTCTCTCTCTCTCTCTCTCTCTCTCTCTCTCTCTCTCTCTCCCTCCCTCTCTCTTCGTTTTCTATTTCTCACAATTTTGTTTCTCAGACCAGAGTAAATGTAAACTCAAAGCGGTTCACATTAAACCAATGTTTCCTTCTAAATCATACGTAATTCAATATATATAAATAGACACCTTTAAATCAATTAAGACCTTTGCAATGATAATGATGATGATAATTATGATGAACCTAATCCTAATGATGCTTTTACTACTAATACTGTTACTGGTAATAATAATAGAAGCAGTAGTTTCATTAACAATAATAACAGCAATTAATAGAAATAATAGTAGTTATAATGATATCAATGATGATAATGATGATATTAACAATAAAGAATAAATATTATGATAACAAATACAAAATAATAATGGTGATAATGATAATAATGATATTACCAACAATGATGATAATGATAATAATAATAATAATGAGGATGATAATGGTAATAATAATGATGATAGTTATATTGATTTTGATTGTAATAATGATAACATTAATAAAAATAACTAAAATTTAAAAAATAATGATTATTGCAATAATGATAATCATAATAATAATAGTAATAATGATGATAATGATAAAAAAATAATAATGATAATAATAATAATGATAAAAATACTAATATTGATAATGATAATGATAATAATAATGGTAATAATATTGATTACAATAATAATAATGATAATGTTAATATTAATAATGCTCGTAATAATAGTAATAATAATAATAATAATAATAATGATTGCAATAATAGTGATAGTAATGATTATAATAATAATAATAATAATAATAATAATAATAATAATAACAATAATAATAATAATAATAACAATAATAACAATAATGATAAAAATGACAATAATAATAACAACAATAACAATAATGATAATGATAATAATAACAATAACAATAATAATAATAATAATAATAATAACAATAATAATAATAATAATAATAATAATAATAATAATAATAATAATAATAATAATAATAATAATAATAATAATAATAATAATGATAGCAATTATAACAATATCAGTGATAATAATAATAATAAATATAACACTAATAATAATACTATCTGTAATAAAAAATGTAATACCACTACTACTACTTATAATAATAACAATAATAATCATAATGATAATATAAATGATAATAATAATTATTGTAATAATAATAACAGCAACAGCAACAATAATAACGGTAATAACAATGATAGTGATACTACTACCCCTACTAATTACAACAACAGTAGTAGTAATGTTTATAATCATTAATACTTATAACAATATAACAACAACAAGAACAGTAATAATGGTAATAACAGCAGAAACAAAAATGATAATAATAGATACAGTAACAAAAAAACAATGATAATAAAAATAATAATAATGATAACAAAAATGCTAGCAGAACACTAAGAACAAAATCAAACCAGACGTGAACAAAGTTGCATAACGCTTCAGCCAAATTACAAAAAGAGAGAAAGAAAAAAAACGGAAACGGAAAAGACCACAAAGGGGAGACTCGCATAATCAAAAGAAAATAATTAAAAGACAGACAGGAAGAACAATTTGCATAATACGTAAATGAAAAGACCCAAAAAACTCGACTACGGTTATTTTCCACAATCAAAATCCTTTTTTTTTTTTTTTTGTCCCTGCATAAAAGAAAAAACGAAAAAAAGGTTTAAAAATATGAGAGATAAAAGATCGCACCTCCCCCCCCCCTCCCCCTATTGTGTATGGGATCGGAAGGTGGCGAACTCAAAGACTAGAGCGTATCCAGATTTTAGGCTTTAAAGCTGCCTTGTTCTTCAGCGTCGCTTTGAAGTCTCCAGGCTGTTCGCGCCGTCGACATGTTCGCTCTGTGACAATTATTACGAACACAAATTCACCAATTTATTCAAAATTTGAGATTTAGTATAACGAAAAAGGAAGGCTCACTCTCAAGACAAGATTGGTAATGTGTAGTTATTATTATCCAACTCAATTTATGAGTAATTATAACAGAAGATGATAGGGGAAAAAATGGAGGGATGGGGGTACATTCTCATTAAATTTGAGAACAAGTTTTCCCGTCTACTTTGCCAAGGGTCACATGTCAAGGGTCAGATGTCAAGAGATCGTGGTGACCGCGTCTCTCTCGGCCACAGAGGCTGGAGAGATCGTCACTGAATTCGCCGCTTGTCGGAATAAACTTGATAAACGTTGATGGCATAAATTTAACGGTCTCTCAGAAACTATCTAACTTCAAGGAGCCGTCGTGATCCTGATGGGACATTTCTGTCTTTCTTTCTTTCTTTCTCTTTCTCTCTCTCTGTGTCAATCACTCTCAGTCACACACACACACTTTTTCTCCCCCTCTCCCTCTCCCCCCCTCTTTCTCTCTCTCTCTCTCTCTCTCTCTCTCTGTCTCTCTCTCTCTCTCTCTCTCTCTCTCTCTCTCTCTCTCTCTCTCTCTCTCTCCCCCCCCTCTCTCTCTCTAATAGATAAAACAACCGATTACACACACCCCTAACAAACAAAATATAAAAGCCACTTATAGATCAAACCAACATTCATACACGTACGTACCCACTCCCATAAAAAAATCCACTTACACATATAAAAAAAAAACTACTTTTTCACATACCTAACCACTCACACACGTGCCGGATAATCCACCCATTCACGTGATCCGAAATGGCATTTCCAGTCAACTAATTAATCAAATTAAAGCCTCCAGTTATTAGCAATTATCGTCTTTACTTCGTGTCGCGAGTGTATTCTGGGCGGACTCTGGACATGAAAAAAAAAGAAAAAAAAAAGAAATGGGAGAGATAAGGAATTGAAATAGGAGGAAGTGGAGGAATAGCGAGAAGAGGAGATGGGGGTGGAGGCGGAGGAGGAGGAGGAGGGAGGTGGAGGAAGGGGAGGTGGTCTAGGAGGAGGAGGAATAGGAGGTGGAGGTGGAGGAGGAAGAG
>NC_091589.1:5874553-5877053 GCF_042767895.1 Penaeus vannamei
GACACTTCGTATCCTAAGTAAACAATATTTGCAAACAACGCATTTATTTGGTTTGAACTTTAAACCATATTTCCCCATACGCTTAAATAATTCTTCGTCTATCTAGATGTTCCTCCGCCGCACTTAACAGCGACCGAGTTAGAGTTAGAGTTAGAGTTAGAGTTAGAGTTAGAGTTAGAGTTAGAGTTCTGCGCCCGTGAGAGCGGCGCGAACCCGACCCGCCGGACGAGCCGCACGAAGAGGACCTGTGGCTTCCAGTGTCTCCTGAGAGATGAGTTCGTTAGTGAGTGTGTTGGGTTGGTGAGCAAAAGTGTTTGTTGTAAAAAATATATAATTCAATGTTTGTTTTTTTTCTTTTTCTCCCTATCGAGCAGCGGGCGGCCGCGCGGCTAGGGAGCTGAGTGGGCCAGGGAATATATATATATATATATATATATATATATATATATATATATATATATATATATATATATATATATATATATTATTCTCAGAATACTGATTTATATGCCTATAATCAAAACACGAGATGACGGTAAGAAACAGTTCTAGGGCACGTGGGGTAGGCAGCGCCCGTGAAATTCCAGAAGATAAGATCGGCTGTTTACCGCCAAATTTGTTCGCCTCCGTACATACACACACAGTCACACGTTCATTAACCTCCCTACTGACTATTAATATGAGCGATTTCGAATTAATTTTCTTCATGTTCAGAACCCTAATTGTTAAGTTTGAGGATGCCTCCAACGCGCTCGTGTTCACCGAGTTGGGTGTCTAGGAGATCAAACCCAGGAGGCACTTCGTCATGACGAAGACGACGACGCTCCTGAGGTGGAATTTGAAGAGATTGAACGGCGATAGACTGGCCGGAAAAGAGGCCAAGGTCGCTCTCCCCAGAAAGTTTGGACTACCTGGCAGCTAAGCGCACTTGAAAATATATCTAAAAGGGCCCAAGTACGTCGACAAGTGGCCACGTCCAGCCGAAGCGGAGGTCAGCCAAGAGCAGGTCCTCGGGGGGGTGAGCGTCCAGTTCCGAAGTGGTTGTGCTCACGTAGCCAACCTGTTCATTAGTACCGAGATGTAGGAACTGGAGGCATCCGCTGGCATTCATGAAAGATTTGAACAGGAAAACAACTTACTCGATGAAACTCTTGAGTTAGAAGGTGAAGTCAGCCAAGGAACCTGCCAAGTCGGTCCCTAAGAAACCCAGGCTTTATCCTCAAAGACGGAGAACGAAGACTGTCCACAGGAAGCCCTGGTTGAAGGGCTTCCTCTGGATGTTGATGGCCAGGTTGAAAGTGCTAACCTGTGGACTCCGTTAGTTCACAGAAGAAAACAGAAAAAATATAAAATAGAAAGAAGGGGGAGGCGGCTAAGAAGGAAAAATAGATAATTCATGACCCCCGAAACGCCATCCTCGGAAGAGTCTGAGTGGGAAGCTTGGGAAGATGCTCGAGAGGCTTCTTCAGAAGAGGAATATTACGATACTGAAGAATACTCAGCAGAGGAATATTACGATGCTGAAGAAGACTTAGAAGAGGAATTTTGCGATGCTGAAGAAGACTTAGAAGAGGAATTTTGCGATGCTGAAGAAGACTTAGAAGAAGAGGAATTTTGCGATGCTGAAGAAGACTTAGAAGAGGAATTTTGCGATGCTGAAGAAGACTTAGAAGAAGAGGAATTTTGCGATGCTGAAGAAGACTTAGAAGAGGAATTTTGCGATGCTGAAGAGGACTCAGAAGAGGACTCCTAATATTGGGAAGATGCTCCTGCGATACAGGAGCCAGAAAGGAATAGGAAAAACTATTGCAAATTACTATTAGGTTTCATTTTTATTTCTATTACATCCTTTGCATTCAGCATCATCATCCCCCGTGGCTCCATGAGACATTTTGCGCATGATCTATCGCCCGTAACTTAGATTTCAACTTCAGTGCCCTAAGGCTATTATTAGTGGCACACTGATACTTACTTGTTCTATGGTGCTCCACCTGCGCCGATCACCTTTTACCCTGTGGAGGAAACAGAAAACGCCGAGAAAATAAACACGGCCCAAGAGCCCGAGAAGGAGACCCAGGAAGCCCAAGAGCCCGAGAAGGAGACCCAGGAAGTCGCCCAAGAGCCCGAGAAGGAGATCCAGGAAGTCACCCTAGAGTCCCAGAAGGAGACCCAGGAAGTCGCCCAAGAGCCCGAGAAGGAGACCCAAGAAGCCCAAGAGAAGGAGACCCAGGAAGCCCAAGAGTCCGAGAAGGAGACCCAGGAAGTCGCCCAAGAGCCCGAGAAGGAGATCCAGGAAGTCACCCTAGAGTCCCAGAAGGAGACCCAGGAAGTCGCCCAAGAGCCCGACAAGGAGATCCAGGAAGTCACCCTAGAGTCCCAGAAGGAGACCCAGGAAGTCGCCCAAGAGCCCGAGAAGGAGACCCAAGAAGCCCAAGAGAAGGAGACCCAGGAAGCCCAAGAGTCCGAGAAGGAGACCCAGGAAGTCGCCCAAGAGCCCGAC
>NC_091589.1:5882053-5884553 GCF_042767895.1 Penaeus vannamei
GAGAGAGGGGGGGAGGTAGAGACAGAGAGAGAAAGAGAGAGAGGGGGGGTAGAGGGGCAGAGAGAGAGAGAGAGAGAGAAGAGAGAGAGAGAGAGAGAGAGAGAGAGAGAGAGAGAGAGAGAGAGAGAGAGAGAGAGAGAGAGAGAGAGAGAGAGAAAGAGAGAGAGGGGGAAAAGAGAGAGAGAGAGAGAGAGAGAGAGAGAGAGAGAGAGAGAGAGAGAGAGAGAGAGAGAGAGAGAGAGAGAGAGAGAGAGAGAGCAAAAAGAAAAAGAGAGAAAAAGAGAAAGAGACAGAGACAGAGACAGAGAGAGAAAGAGCGAGAGAGAAAGAGCGAGAGAGAGAGAGAGAGAGAGAGAGAGAGAGAGAGAGAGAGAGAGAGAGAGAGAGAGAGAGAGAGAGAGAGAGAGAGAGAGAGAGAGAGAGAGAGAGAGAGAGAGAGAGAGGAAACAGAGAAAAAATATATAGATAGACTAATACAGCGATAGATAGAAGGAAAGAATAGACAAGAAAAGACAAGAAACACAAAAGAGAAACAACAAAAAAACAAACGAAAGGATGGATGAACAACACACCAATAACCGTAACGAAGAAAAGAATAAGAGAGAGAGAAAACAAACAATAACCGAAACAAGGGAAAAAGAAATGATGAAATAGCGAAGAGGGGAATGATAAAATATCTGATAAGAGATACAACAAAGGGAAATAGTAATAAAAAGTGAAATGAAAAATAAGTAAATAAAGAATTAAGAAAAAAAACAGCGATAACCGAATTAAAGAAGACAGGAAGAAGGAGCTACAACAACAAAAATGGAACAAGCATAAACAGAAATAAACTAAAAGAAAGTAAACAAATGAAAGAAAATGGAATAAGCATAAATAGAAATAACTTAAAGGAAAGTAAACAAATAAGAAAATGTAATACACAGACAGAAATGAACTAAAATAAAATAAAATAAAATGGAATAAGCATAAACAAAAATAAACCAAAAGAAACTAAATAAAAAATGGAAAAAAACATAAATAGAAGTAAACAAAAATAACATTAACAAAAAAGAAAATGGAATAATCATAAACACAAATAAACTAAAAGAAAATAAATAGATAAAATGGAATAAATATAAACATAAACAAATCAAAGTAAAATAAACAAACCAAAAAAAAAATCGAATAAGCATAAACACAAACAAAAAAAGATAAAACAAAGAAATGAATTAACATAGCCAAAAATAAATTGAAAAATAAACAAACATAAAAATTTAACAAACATAAACACAAATAAAAACAAAAAATAATTAACATAACAAAAAACAATAAACAAACAAACAAATATCAAACAAACATAAACACAAACAAACATAAACACAAATAAACTCAAAGCCAAATAAGGGAAATAGAGGGTTATACCACGTGCGTCTCCCACCGAGTAATATTAAATCTCAATTAACATAGGTATCAGAGCGTTATTAATTGGCTCTGTTTAATTAGATGCTGGTTGGGGCTTAATTGCGATGGTGGCGGCGTGTCACGTGTGAGGGGAAGATATATTGTTTGATAACGATACAATAGTGGAAGGAGGAGGTGGAGGTGGAGGTGGGAGAGGGGGAGGAGGAGGGGGAGGTGGAGGTGGGGTGAGGGAGGAGGTGGAGGTGAGGGAGGAGGTGGAGGTGGGAGAGGTGGAGGTGGAGGTGAGGGAGGAGGTGGAGGTGGGAGAGGGAGGAGTGAAGGTATGAAGGTGGAGGAGGTGGAGGTGAGGAGAGAGGTGGAGAGTAAGGGAGGAGGTGGAGGTGAGGAGGAGGAGGTGAGGGAGGAGACCTGGGGGAGGGGGGAGGTGGAGGGGGGGGAGGAGGAGGGAGGGTGGAGGTGGAGGTGGGGGTGAGGGAGGGAGGTGGAGGTAAGGGAGGAGGGGGTGGAGGTGGAGGTAAGGGAGAGGGAGGAGGAGTGGAGGTGAGGGGAGGAGAGGTGGAGGTGGGGCAGTGAGGAGGAGGTGGGGGAGGGGGGGAGGGTGGAGGGGGAGGGAGGAGGTGGAGGAGGGAGGAGGAGGTGGAGGTCGTGGTCGGGAGGGGTGTGGAGGAGGGGAGGTAATAGGGGTGGGAGCGAGGGAGGGAGGTATAGGTAGGGGGAGGGGGAGGGTGGAGGAGGAGGTAATAGGGGTGGGGTGAGGGAGGAGGTGGGAGTGGGAGGGTGAGGAGAAGGGGGAGGTGGAGGTGGAGGTGGGAGGAGAGGGGAGGAGGAGAGGGGGAGGTGGGGAGGTGGAGGTGAGGGAGGAGGAGTGGAGGTGGGGGTGAGGAGGAGGAGGTGGAGGTGGAAGGGAGGAGGGGGTGGGAGGTGGAGGTAAGGGAGTGAGGAGGAGGTGGAGGGTGAGGGGGGGGGAGGAGGAGTGGGGGTGGAGGTGAGGGAGGAGGTGGGGGAGGGAGGAGGTGGAGGTGAGGAGAGGAGGGGGAGGGGGAGGAGTGGAGGTCGGGAGGGTGGTGGGAGGAGGGAGGTAATAGGGGTGGGGGCG
>NC_091589.1:5934553-5939553 GCF_042767895.1 Penaeus vannamei
TTGTTTCTTTCTGTCGTATTTTTTTTTCTTTCTTTCTTTCTTTCTGTCGTATTTTTTTCTTTCTTTCTTTCTTTCTTTTTTTTTTTGGGGGGGGGGGTAATCTGCCTTTTTTCTTTCTTTTTTTTGTGAATGTTTATGAGGACAATATACGTAAAAGAGATATGATCTTGAAGGTTTAAGTTATCAGAAAGATACTCTTTTCTGATTAAGAAATATTTTGATTTCTTTTTTACTTTTGTGTGTGTGGAGAGGGGAATTAAATATATTTTTCCTACATTAATTTCAGCCAAAACTTAAATCAAAGGGTATTGAGGAAGAATAGTCTACCCAAATAGTTTTTCTGAATGTTTATGATAACAATTTATACATAGTTTATATGTTGTATAGTCTGAAAACTGGATCCAATACTAGTGCTATTTGGGCCACTTTAGCAACATAAAAAGGAAATATTTAATTTTTCATTTCCGTTCTTTTTTTCTTTCTTTTCTTTCTTTTTCTTTTTTTTCTTTGCTTTTCTTTTTCTTTCTTTCTTTCTTTCTTTCTTTCTTTCTTTCTTTCTTTCTTTCTCTTCTCTTCTCTTCTCTTCTCTTCTCTTCTCTTCTCTTCTTCTTCTCTTCTCTTCTTCTTCTTCTTCTTCTTCTTCTTCTTCTTCTTCTTCTTCTCCTTCTCCTTCTCTTTCTCCTCTTCTCCTTTTTCCTTCTCCTTCTCCTTTTCTTCTCTTCTTCTTCTCTTCTCTTCTTCTTCTCTTCTCTTCTCTTCTCCTTCTCTCTTCTCCTTCTCTCTTCTCCTTCTCTCTTCTCCTTCTCTCTTCTCCTCTTCTTCTTCTCTCTTCTCCTCTTCTTCTTCTCTCTTCTCTTCTTCTTCTTCTTCTCTTCTCTTCTCTTCTCTTCTCTTCTCTTCTCTTCTCTTCTCTTCTCTTCTCTTCTCTTCTCTTCTCTTCTCTTCTCTTCTCTTCTCTTCTCCTCTCCTCTTCTCTTCTCTTCTCTTCTCTTCTCTTCTCTTCTCTTCCTTTCCTTTCCTGAACACGGATTGAGGTTAGAACATGTGCTGACTGACCGACTCACTGCTCAAGTTGGTATATATGTCTATCTTATCCACGGAGTTTATTAACAGTAATACATAAGTCCCTCCTCCACTAAGAGTTATTAAAAACGCCGAATATTCGCTAAAAAAGGTTTAAATTTCCTCGAATAAAATTTTGTTAATGGATTTCAGACACTAAGGTTTATTAAAAACGCCAAATATTCGCTAAAAAAAAGTTTAAATTTCTTCGAAGTGATAAAATTTTGTTAATGGATTTCAGAGATGCTTGATAGGAATATACATAATTCTAGATAACTAATGTGATTTGTGGAAGTCGTTTATGTTCGTCATTTTCCAAAAAGATTGGTCTATGTTTCTAAAAAATAGATTTGATTGTGTGTACGTGTGTGTGTGTGTGTGTGTGTGTGTGTGTGTGTGTGTGTGTGTGTGTGTGTGTGTGTGTGTGTGTGTGTGTGTGTGTGTGTACGTGTGTGTGTGTGTGTGTGTGTGTGTGTGTGTGTGTGTGTGTGTGTGTGTGTGTGTGTGTGTGTGTGTATGTTACTTTCTAAAATCCATAACTATATTGTTATTACTACTGGAGGTATGTTAGAGAAAAGCTTTTAGTTCAATCCCTTCCTGTTTATGTGTGTGTGTACGTGTGTGTATGTGTGTGTGTGTGTGTGTGTGTGTGTGTATGTGTGTGTGTGTGTGTGTGTGCGTGTGTGTATGTGTGTGTGTGTGTACATATGTATAAATACATGTATATATATATATATATATATATATATATATATATATATATATATATATATATATATAGGGAGAGAGAGAGACAGACTGACAGACAGACAGAAAGAGAAACAGATACAGAGAGAAAAGAAAAAGATACAGATATAGAGAGAGAACCAACCATACCCACATGAAGCATATGACAGAAGTCCATTGAGTAGACGTACCCACTTCCTAACATTTTCATTTCTGTTCAGCGAATGTTCAGCACCTCTAATGACCCTTAATGGAGGCTCTCATGTAGTGGTAATGACGAACTACGTGAACAGAAACCAGTGAATTAGTCTGTAACTTTTCCGTTTTCAGTTCATGTTTAAAATAGAGAGAAAAGAAAATGCTTTATGTGAGAGAAAGATAATTGGCATAAAAAAGCAAATTGAAAAAGGAGGGACTACAATATATCTTTTATTAGTGTTGATAAGTTTGTTAATAAAAAAAATTCATACAAATATTTATGACATCGTAGAAAAAGATATTAGTTTCACGAAGATTCTTCTATAAGATTCTATATTTTGATATAGGAGAGGGCATAATCATAGTATCTATTTTCATGCATTTTCAATATTTTCTTACCAGTTTCTCTGTCTGTCTGTCTGTCTCTCTTACTCTTTGTGTCTGTCTCTGTCTCTCTGTCTCTGTCTCTGTCTCTGTCTCTGTCTCTGTCTCTCTATTATCTATCCATTTATTTTTCTCTCTCAATCTGTCTATCTATATCTATCTCTCTCTATCTGTCTATCTACCTATCTATCTATCTCTATCTTTCTATCTCCCCCTCTCCTTTGTTTATTTAGCAGACTATAAGCATCAACCACTTTCCCAGAAATCATCACTTCTATTAATGATGATCAACATCCATTTGGGACGAGTGTTACCCCCCCCCCCCCCCCCCCCGTCCGACACGTGTGCAGAGTAATGAGGTCGAAGCCAAGTGTTATATATACCCTGAGCTACCGAGAGGACAGCCAGTGAACCCCGGACGCGAGAGGAGAGAGCACGCACGTTCGTAATTTCTCCTGAGGAAGCGTTCGACATGGATAAATTTGCTTTAGGGGCTTTGGTTGTGGGACTCCTGGTGGCGAGTTTGTTTTTTTTCTTTTTTTTGGGGGGGGAGAGGGGAGGGGGGCAACATAGCGACAGTACCTGGTGCGTGTGGGGAAGGGAGGAGGGGGGGTATTAACAAGACTTAAGCTAACTTTTTAATAACTTGTAAGAAACTTGTTAGTCTGATAATAATGACGATGATTATGATGATGACGGTTATGAAGATGATAGTGATGATTTTGATGATATTCTTAAAAAAGTGATGATCATGATCCTAATAATAATAGGCCTAGTAATAATATCAGTAATGATGACAATTATAGTAATGATAAGATAAAGTTTATTTGCATACAAGTACTCTTAGACACCTAAGATAATAAACCCTTAAATAGATTCTAAGCTTTTAAAAAATCAAGTAAAAGATAAGATAAGAAAAGATAATTAAATAAACAAAATAAGAACAAAAATTAAGGAGAGTATTTAATAAAGCTTTCCTGAATGAAATAATCTTCAAGAAATTTAGTCACAGATTATAAATAGTAACGAGTAACACGCTAAATTTTTTTTTTTTTTTTTTTTTTTTTTTTTTTTTTTTTTTTTTTTTTTTTTTACTTTTCAGTGCGTTGGCTATGGGGTCAATAGTGGGCTGGTTGGGGCGTAAGTATGCCATTAAAAGTTTTTGGTGGAAAGTAATTAGAAAATAAGTTTTCTTTTAGACTCAGGTTGTCAACTTGGTCTCCCTCTCTCCCTCCCTCCCTCCCTCCCTCTCTCTCTCTCTCTCTCTCTCTCTCTCTCTCTCTCTCTCTCTCTCTCTCTCTCTCTCTCTCTCTCTCTCTCTCTCTCTCCTTGTACAAAAATGATCAATTCAATAAACAAAAAAACACGCACAAACGAATGTATGTATACTTAAATACATACACATATTTGTATATATTATATATATATTTATATGTGTATTCATAATTATATTTGTAAATATAATAATCATTTATATATATGTGTGTATACAGACGTGCAGTACATATAACCTTTCCGATCACTCCAGCATTTATTTTAGTTATTATGAGTATAAAGTCTTGTAACACATCATTATTCTTTCATCACATAGAAAATTTTGTCTGATGCTGTCTTGCCTATACGAAGATTGCTGCATTTATAAGAAAGTCCAAATTTTGTTATTCATATATATATATATATATATATATATATATATATATATATATATATATATATATGTGTGTGTGTGTGTGTGTGTGTGTGTGTGTGTGTGTGTGTGTGTGTGTGTGTGTGTGTGTATATATATATATATATATATATATATATATATATATATATATATATATATATATAAGTAGAATAATCCTTTCACAACAGCTTACTGATGACTCATACTGGAAGACAAAGTATATCCATCAAAAACGTGTTCCTTCAATATCAATAAATATACAGAGTCCCTTGTAATGGTCTCCATTTCGTATTCTCTTCTCTTTCTTTCTTGTCCCTTTGTCTCTTTCTTTATTTCACTTTGTCCTATCTTTTTTCTGTTTTGTTGCTTTTAGTAATGGAATAGTCCTCAGTCAAGAAGACCCTAGTAATGATCTCCATTTCATTTTCTCTTCCCTATCTTTCTTTTCCCTTTGTCTCTTTCTCTATTTCACTTCGTCCTCTTTTATTCTTTATAGGAATGGAATGGTCCTTAGTCAAGAAGACTCTCACATGGGCACCGTCGACCGCCGTCCCAGGACCTTCTACACCCACGGCTTCCCTTACATTCATCGCTACATTATCTCTGGAGGAACCGATCGAACCGCAGCAGACACACGCTGGAGTCGCCGAACCTCTAACCTCACCTTACAAGGAGACACCAAGAGTATCTCTTTCCGATCCTCATTATATCCGGACTTCTGAGGCCTCGAGGTACAGGATGGGGGTGGTTATTTCGGCCCAAGGATGATACGGACGACAACGGTGAAGAGTCCAAGTCAGATTCAGAGACAGTCGGGGTACGGCGGAGGCAGCTATCTCGCCCCGTGGATGATAAACACGGCAACGGAGCAGAGTCCAATGCAGATTCAGAGGCAGACTCGCTTGGAGGTCGTCCGTAGACCACGCCAGATTATTATCTCTCGTGAACAACGCCATTAACA
>NC_091589.1:5944553-5959553 GCF_042767895.1 Penaeus vannamei
AATCCTCTGTAGGACATCAGAATCATTTAACTTCATCAGCTCTGGATAATAAATTTTGTTCACATCGGAATCAAATCGCATCGAATTAGGTGCGGCGGGAAAAAAATAAAGATTTCTCAATTATTTTCCTTTCCGAAAATGTGGAAAACAAGTGCGGCAAATCCGTAAACCAAGGAATAAAATAATTGTATATTTAAAACCACACACAAGCCGTTATCATGTACTTATTTCATCTCTCTATTTCTAATATATTTTTCTTCTTTCTAACGCTTTCATAAACTTCTTAAAAAGGCTGATTTTAAGGACAAGGAAATACTCTCATTGGCTAGGGCTCAATCCCGCTTACTATTGATAACCCCGAGAGAGCACTAAGGAATTAATGTGTATGCATATAAGTAATTTTATGCATTTGATATAAAAAAGATCTTCTATAGAGTCGCACGATCTTGCAGTTTCTATAAAATGAATTATTACATGATACCTTTTTATGTTTGTACTAATATGATACACTTCAAACAATAATATTTCCTTCACAGTGAAAAAATGTACTTCCACTGCATCATTCTGATTAGCACAATACCTCTTAAACACAATACCTTATTTCTACAAGCATGATTAGCACAATACCTTTTAAACACAATACCTTATTTCTACAAGCATGATTAGCACAGTACCTTTTAAACACAATACCTTATTTCTACAAGCATGATTAGCACAATACCTTTTAAACACAGTAATTTCTACAAGCAAAAGGAGTCAACCTTTCTCCCAGCAGACACCCAACTCAGATCCTCACCAGTTAGCAGGTTTCTCAGAGACACGAAGGGACTGCCCACCACCCCGTGCAGCAGGAAGAACTTGATGTCGACCTGTGTGTGTGCCGCAACAGGGACCGTCGTGCCCTGCTGCGAAAGGGTAAACAAAGGCATGGGTATTAGATAGAGAACATGACGTTTTCACAATGAAGGAAAAGGCGGATGGATCTAAGGCTTCGCTTCTAAACAGTGATGGTGATAGCAGGAATAGTAGCATTAGTAATATTAATGATTATGATAATATTAAGGTAATAACAATAATAATAATGATAACAACAAACAAAAACAGCAGCAGCAGCAACGATAACAATAACAACAAAAATAATGATAATAAAATAATAATGAAATATAAAAATTAGATGCATAAAACTTATCGTTATAGAACTATGGGTAGGATAAATGTTTTTTTCTCTCAAAAGAAAGGATCATTATTAATGGCAGTTCGTTAGGAGTGTAGGTGTAATAATAGGAAAAATATGAATGAATTTTATGTTTCTCCTCTCTTCGTGGGTATTACATTTCCTTCCTATTCATGCATTAGGAATTAACGAAGGAAAATCCGCAAATGGAAAAAATATATTACTCGTTTTATACCTTTCTGTTTTTGTTTTGTTTTTTGTCGTCAGTTAAAAAAATGACAAAAAGAATCATTAAAACAAAACACTATAGCAATGTTGGATTTTGATGTCTTGTTTTATTTCCTAAATGAAAGGAAAAAGAAAAAGACATAAAAAGGAAAATGAAAAAGAAAAGAAAAAGGAAAAATAAAAAAAGAAAAGGAAAAAGAAAAGAAGAAGAAAAAAAGAAAAGGAAAAAAAAAGGAAAAAAAAGAAAAAAAAAGAGGAAAGAAAAGAAGAAAAAAGGGATACAGAAAAAAAGGAAAAGAAAAGGAAAAAGAAAAGAAAAGGAAAGAAGACGAAGAAGAAGAAGACAAATATATACACACACATACATACAACGTAACCTATAATACTCAGACTATGACAAATTTGAGGTTTCACTCGCAACATGATTTTTATCTGACTGTACTTCATCAAGAACTGGTACTTTAGAGAGAGTCTACCACTCCTTATTTAATATGGACAAATCCCAAAATCAGTCTATCGTTTGTTAGATTTGTGTGAAATACCAGCGCAGTATTTTTCTAGGGAAATCTAGTAATGGTCATAGTAATAAAAGCGACAACAGCTAATAATCATAACGAGATTTATTGTTTGTTATTGATGATACTGATAATATTTATGAAAATGATGATGGGTATGGGAATGGTAGTGAGAGTAATAATTGTAATGATGTGATGATGATAATGAAGAAAATGACAATAATAATGATGATGATGATGCTATCGTCATCATCATAATCATAATCATAATCATCAATCCATCATCATCATCATCAAGCAGTGTCAATCAATCATCATCATCATCATCATTATCATCATCATCATCAACCAATGTTAATCAATCATCATCATCAATCATCAATCATCATCAACCATCATCATCATCATCACCATCACCATCACCATCACCATCACCATCACCATCACCATCACCATCACCATCACCATCACCATCACCATCACCATCACCATCACCATCACCATCACCATCATCATCATCATCATCATCATCATCATCATCATCATCATCATCATAATAATAATAATACCCCTAATACTATTTACCACTACCCCTAATCATAACAATACCAACAACAGTATCAACAACAACAAAACACGTAAAAAAAATAACAACAACAAGAACAACAAAATTAACAACAGCAAGCAAACCGACCCCCTCCCACCAGACCAACAACCCAACACCGACAAGAACAAGAGATCTCACCAGAACACCAATGCTCGCAGGAGAGTTGGCATAGACCAGCCCCGCAGCATTGCCTGTCTCCAGCACCACGACCTGCCCTCCTTCAGCATAGGGAGGGGAGGCTTTGAACAGGTGTAGCGTGAAGCAGACTGGAAGAGAGAAAATGAATCAGATTTTGTGCATTTATTAATGATATATATTACATCTATTATATATAATATATATCATTAATTAAATATATTTATCTACGGTTCAGGATTAAGGTCTAATAGGGTTGTATTTCGGTTGGCAGAAGAAAAAATTGCAACACGGATGAAAATAATGTGATGAATTTTGATTTAACGTGAATTTAAAAAGTTGATTTACCGTGAACAAATCAATCAATATATCTTAAACAAACTCGGGATTATAATGTTAGCAAATATAACAATATACGATCCGAAAAAATAATAATATAGAAGCATATAAATGTAGCATATACAAATCAGGTATGTAAACGTATTCAGTGTAATGTAATTTAACATGATAAGCCTAGGTGTAACTCACCGAGATATAGGTGCACGTTTTACTTTATTTATTAATTTATATACTGGTGTAAAACTTCTCCTTTTTTATCTAATACAATCAAAATAATAATCCTTATAATTATAAAAGTCCCTCCCCTTTGCAATACGCTTTTCTTTTCTTCTACGCTCATCCCTTTCCAAAACTACGCTTTTCTTTTCTATGCTCATTCTGTATACAAACTTTTACAAAGGACACATCACACAGTAGACATTGATGTGTACCTTTCAACCCATAGAATATGATAGCAAAACAATAATAAAGAAGGGACATATCGATATAACATTAAAATAAAAAGTCCATAAAACGTATTCAGACTTTTTAACACATTGCTCATTTTATTCCCTCAACAGTCTAAAACAGTATGATCCCAGACTTCATACTAACCTGATCACAGTTTTATTAATCTTACCGCAAACGTGCTCTTTAACATCGCCATATAACGAATGATAATTATGCTATATTCTGCTCCAGTTTCAGCCTAGATAAAGTTTACGTTCCTTTAAGTACTTAAACATTTAAAGTCGTTTTGTGGTGCTTTAGTTATCATTAGGGTGATGTAGACAGCGTGTTAGCCATACTGATCAACATCAGGGCCCATATAAGGTAGCAGCCATATTATGTATTCCTAATAATACAGTTTGCTGAAATTACAGACTGATGTCACAAGAACCCTCTGTGAGTTTTGTATGAAATTAGTAAGAAGTGAAGAAAAGAAGTATGTTCTAGTACGCATAGTTTGTCCCATGTTAGCTTCTATTTTAACGATAATGAAAAATGCAATATATATCTACTTGGAAGACTGGTAGGCCTACCTATAGCGCTTCATATTTCAGGAAATGGGAAAAACTGGCAACTTCACCAGACTGGAGCACTCCGATTTGTCTTTCTGTTTCTCTCTCTCTCTCTCTTTCTTTCTGCCTCTCTCTCTCTCTCTCTCTCTCTCTCTCTCTCTTTCTGCCTCTCTCTTTCTGCCTCTCTCTTCCTGCCTCTCTCTTTCTGCCTCTCTCTCTCTCTCCCACTTTATCAGCTGACACTGTCTCGAATTGCATTCAGTACTTGTATTAATATACACCACTTATATTAACGAGTGAGGACTGCAGTCTATGGTGAAATAGAGAATGGGATTTCTACCGGAACAGAAAGGACAAAATATGATAATAAAACGAGTGTGGAGCGTAACAGGAGACGGAGGATAATGAAATGATAATGAATGATAATGGAAGATAAAGAACAAAATAATGGCTGTGTGAAGCATAATCGAAGACAGTGGGATAAGCAGTGAGAGGCACAGAAAATAAGGAGAGAGTGAAATAACGAAGCATGAAGCACAAAAATAAAATAGAATGTGATAACTGAGCAAATGAAACACATAAATAAAGAGAAAGTAATAACGGAGTATGAAGCACAGAAATAAAGAAAGAGTGTGATAACGAAGCATGAAGCACAGAAATAAAAGAGAATGTGATAACTGAGCAAATGAACCACATAAATAAAGAAAAACTAATAACTGAATATGAAGCACAGAAAGAAAAGAGTGTGATAACGAAGTATGAAGCACAGAAATAAAGAAAGAGTGTGATAACGAAGCATGAAACAGAAATAAAGAGAATGTGATAACAGAATGAGGGCTTGATGAAAATGCGAAGATCAGATAATTGTAAAGGATATTAGAAGAAAGATGATAAAATAGAGCGTGATGCATTTAGGTTACAAGACAAAGTCAATGGAATATGAAGCATACTGAAAGTTGTGGGTTTTTAAGTCAACTAATATACAATGAATTTTAGAAATTGTATTAATCTGTTTTTTTCTATTCCCTCTCTCTCTCTCTTTCTTCTTCGTTTGTCACTTACATATCTATCTTCATTACCCTTTTGTTTTCTTCCTGATTCTTTGTCCATTTCTTCATTCCTCCTTATGTTTATCCTTTCTTCCTTTTTTTATTTTCTCTCTGTTTCCCTTTTCCTATCTATCTACCTATTTTAGATTGTTTTCATCTTCTCTTAATTCCATGTTCTTTTGTTTCTGTTTTGTTTTTAATCTTCGTTTTTCTTATCTCCATAATTCTATTTGTATTGTATTAGTTATTTATTTTATTATCTTCTCTCTCCTTCACTTTCGTCCTTTTAAATAGTTTCGTCTTCTTCTTCCTCTAAGCTATCTACCAATAGATAAATAAAAAATATCTTTTAAGTCTCACACTTTTTTCTTATCATTATCTTATCTCCTTCCTCTCACCTGTATCTTTATCTTTTCTTTATATTCTAAAAAAAAAGTTTCTTCTTCCTTTATATTATCTCTTATCTCTATCTCCCACGCTCCTTATCTTACAAAAAAATAAAAAAAATAAAATAATTAAATAAAATTTAAAAATGAAATAAAATTTCATCTTTCTTACTTTCCAATCTAGTCTAAAACCTAAACTTTTATTTCATTTTTTTTAATCTTACTTTTTCTCTTTCTTCTCACACAATCTGATATAAAACAAATTAATATTTCGGTTCTCATTAACCTTTTATTCCTTTTACTTCACTTCTTCCTTTAATATTTTATCTCACAAAAAGTTCTCACAGACTTATCTTTTATTTAATCTTTCTAACTTATTTTTTTTAGCTTTCCCTTATCCCGTCTAAAAAAAATAACAATAGAAAATAAAGAATAAATAAATAAAAAAGTAGAAAAATAAAAAAAACACCACCTTCTTATACTTATTTCATTCGTTTATCTATTTGTTGCATCTCACCATTCCCATTGAGAGAGAAAAAAAAAGAAAAAAATATATTGTTTTCACCAACCTACTATCTTTGATTTCATTAATTATCTTCTTTATTATATCTTATCTCTTATCTCCCACTTACCCGTTTCGTCATGTGCATCCGTCTCCCCTGTCCCTAAGTTCATGACCCCGTTTGACCTCGTGGTGACCTTGACATAGAGAGGAAGGTCATGTTTCAGTCTCAGCCTCATGACGTGTTCGCTATCATGCCTGACTCTGACTTCGGATTCCTTGACTGAATCCACTGTGGCTCCTTTTAGCGATGTAGATGGGGGGGGGGGAGAGAAGGCGGTTAGTTATGTTGTATTTATGAAGGTTGTTCATGTTGTTTTTGGTTTGTGTAGCTGGTTTTGTGTTGTTATTGTTGTCGTTGTTCTTACTATTAGTGTTACAATCACAGTTATTATAATTTTATCACTGTTGCTATTTTTATTATCATTATCAATATTGTCGTTATCATTATGATCCTTCTTATCCTCAATATAATTATTCTAATAATAATCATTACTATTTACACTATTACTATTATCAAATATTATTAGTATTTTCATCATATCTCTGGGTATAAAATCGGGCCATCTAAGGCACTTTCTTATATGTGTGTGTGTGTGTGTGTGTGTGTGTGTGTGTGTGTGTGTGTGTGTGTGTGTGTGTGTGTGTGTGTGTGTGTGTGTGTGCGTGTGCGTGTGCGTGTGCGTGTGCGTGTGCGTGTGCGTGTGCGTGTGCGTGTGCGTGTGCGTGTGCGTGTGCGTGTCCGTGTGCGTGTGCGTGTGCGTGTCCGTGTGCGTGTGCGTGTGCGTGTGCGTGTCCGTGTCCGTGTGCGTGTGTCCGTGTCCGTGTCCGTGTGCGTGTGTCCGTGTCCGTGTGCGTGTGCGTGTGTGCGTATACTCACTTTTACGTCTGACTCTGAGCGAGGCCTCGACGCGCTTACTGGTGGGCGCCTCGTCGGTGGAGCGAACCATCTTCCCGGCCCTGCGGTACTCCTGCGGGGGGGGGGGGGGGGAGAGAGATGAGAGAGGGATACTGCAATCGCTGATAAATGATAACAATAAAGAGATTGGAATGATATGCTAATTGTGGAGGTGGAGTTAACGATAAATGAAAAAGATTGCTGAATGAAATATAAATATATAAAATTGATTATTAAATCATGGAGGGGGGAGGGGGTGATAAACAGATAAAAGATGATAAGATTATGCAAGAAAGATAACGATAAAGAGATACGAAGGATAATCTAATCATGGATGAGCGAAAACGATGAAAAATAATAACTCAACCATAGATAAGTAATAACAATAACGATACTTTCTTGTTTATCATTCACAGCGACAATTTAGACACAATTTCACCATCACGATAATTTAGGCAGTGAAGGGAGACTAAGGATAAATCTAAAAATAAATAAATAAATAAAAATTGATAAATAAATAAATAAATAAATAAATAAAAATAGATAAAGCTAAAAGCAGCGGGCGAGGGGGGGGGGGGGTAATTCGAGTAATAAAGGGAGGATTAGTATAAAGAGATAATTATCAAACACAAATACGAAGGGTTGATAACGATAAATAAAACACCGAACGCGAGATAACGATAAAAGATGATTTATATACGGAATAGTAATAAAGAAAAAATGTTATACAGAATAGTAATAAAAATTTAAGTTTCTCATTATCATTAATATTATTATTACTATCATTATTATTATTATTATCATTCTACGAAGGAAGGGTGGGGGAGGGGATAACGATCAGCAGCAGATCAGTAGCAACCCGTTGAGGTGTCATGGCGTCTGATTCCATTTTGGAGAAAAAGCACATGGGGTTTATTTTGATGACGTCACAAAAGTTACGGATGCCTTGCGAATACCGTCGATCATTTTGGTCTCTTCAGTTTTCAAAAAGGATGTAAAATAATCGTTTTAACGGTTATATTTTCACTGAACAATCATCAAAACACACGCCACGACACCTCCTCGAGTTGCTACTGATCTAGCCTTTCCCGTAATAGCACTGTCAATTAGGTGAGGTTAAGGTCGTGCCTATTACCCGGAAATAACGTTTATATACGCATATGCCAAGTGTACATACGCATATGAGAAATGGGACACGGCTGCCGTACGCATAAGACAAGTCTAAAAATAATGTACTACTATTATTATCATTAATATTATTATTACTATCATTATTATTATTATTATCATATTATCGACGGAAATTAAAATAATATAAAAAATAATAAAAATAATGAATTACTTTTCTCTTTCCCAAAATCTTACCAGGCAGAATGGCACAAGCACCCCCGGGTCGTTTGCCAATTTCCCTCCTAACGCTGCTGCTGCTCCTCCTCCCCCTCCTCCTCCTCCTCCTCCTATTCTCCCTCTTCCTCTTCCTCCTTTCGTCGTGGGCGTGGGCGTGCAGGCGTCCGTAGAGGCAGTAGGTGAGGGCGGAGAGGTAACGTTATCGGCCAGGGTAAGGTTCCTGACGAAGTCGACGACGCTGCTGTGAGACCAGCCCTCCACGGAGACGTCGTTGAGGCGGACCAGTCTGTCTTGCGTCCTGGGGGGGGGGGGAGAAGGCGGAAAGGGGAAGGAGGGGGGAAAGGGGAAGGAGGGGTGAAGGGGGAAGAGGGGTGAAGTGAGAGGATGGTGGAATGGGTAAAGGGTGAAGGAAGGGGGGAAGGGGAAGGAGGGGGAAAGGGGAAGGAGGGGTGAAGGGGGAAGAGGGGTGAAGTGAAAGGATGGTGGAGTGGGTAAAGGGCGAAGGAGTGGGGGAAGGGGAAGGGGGAGGAGGGGGGGAAAGGGGGAGGAGGGGGGGAAAGGGGAAGGAGGGAGGAAAGGGGAAGGAGGGGGGAAAGGGGAAGGAGGGGTGAAGGGGGAAGAGGGGTGACGTGAGAGGATGGTGGAATGGGTAAAGGGCGAAGGAGGGGGGGAGGGGGAAAGGGGGAGGAGGGGCAAAGAGGGAAGGGGGGAGGAGGGGAAAAAGAATGAAGATTAATTATGAAGTTTGATAAAATGATAATGATAAAAAACAACGGCCATAATGGTATTAACAATGGTAATGGTAACACTAACGATTATAAGTGACCATCTTGATAATCATCGTAATAACAATAATAATATATGATAATAATAACAATAGCAATGAAAATTGTATTGCCAATCATAATGATAAAAACACTAGAGCACTTGAATTAAAGAAAAAAACGAAATATACAAAAAAAATAATCATAAACAAAAATTTAATAAAAAAACAAATCCCTTTCACAAACTTACTTAATTTTGAGCATAGCCAAGGGTGAAACGGGGGACACCTTGTAGATGGAGTGGTCACCCATGGCCTGGTCGGTGGCCAAGAAAACGCCCAGGTTGATGTGGGAAGTCCTGACCGGGCCTTCGCTGGGGTCAAACAAGGTCAATTCCGTGACGAACTTGCCCGAGAGGTTCATCTGGAAAGGGGGGAGGGGGGTATTAAGGGGTTAATTGGTAGAAATCGTTAGGTGTTAATTACCGTATGGGTATGGGTGGTAATAACAGTTAATGTTCATGATGATATGGATAATATTTAAGCATGTTAAGTAGTGTTGATTTTACTTAATCTGTGCAGGAAATGTTTACAATAAGACGTCACACTTATAGACTCGGTATCCTTAAAGGATTGTGTCGAAATCGCCTTTTTTATGGGGATGTGCACGAATTCGTCAATATCCAGTACTTTGCAAAGTAAATCGAAGTGGAAAGTTGAAAAATCCGAACCAAAATTCGCTCGCGGGAGATTAGACGCGAACGAACCTTATCCAATACGCAAAAAAAAAATACCACAAAGATCGCCATATGAACCAAAACCCTCTCCTAACCCCCTCCCAATCGTTGTAAAAAAAAAAAAAAAAAAAAAAAAAAAAAAACTGGCCCCTTCCTAATCACTTCATTTCCTACACGACTGATTCGCCCATTACAATATTCTGTACATTTCAGATGCAAATTGGGTTAACCTTTTGGGGAAAGGATGGGCGGTTGGGGAACACGGTTTTTGCACCTGGAACACTTTTATTGTACTTCGCTGAATATGACAACGCTTCCCACCACAAAATGGCAGTGATCTTAATTCCCAATTAATAATTCCCACTCAACAACACCTCACAGACACTTTCCGGACACCAACCCACTCGTAAGCGCCCGTCAGTACAGTGTATAATATGCACTGTACTATATATTACTGGGGTTACAAGGGCTCTTCCACGTTGTAAAGGTTGGGAATCACTGGAATGTGGCGTTAACCCTGAGATCGTTACAGTTCCATCAAAGGTACTGTTACGCTAGCATTTTTTCCGTCATTTTTTTGTCAATATTTCATAAATTGTCATTTTTTTGAGGCGCACAGTCACACGGTTTGAAAGAACGGCGATATCATTGTATTTCTTTCCTTTTCAATTCATTCTCTGTATACCTGCCATCGCTGACATCCCAGAGGCAACGATTCTGACTACCACCGATGAGAAATTCCTCCGAACGGCGTGTCCAGAAAGGAAAAAGCTCGATCCATGACGATACCGAAACGGGAACGGCGCGACTGCTCTCACGGATGTAAACAATCTTGCGAGCGCTTAAAACAAATTTCATTAATTTCAGTAAATGATAAATTTCTTATTTCCTAATCTGTTGTTTTATTGAATATATATAGAATTTATTTTCATATTTTTTTCGTGTTACAATTAAGTTTATTTACTATAAATGCAAACATTCTCGAATATAGCTCTTGATTTGACTAATCTTGGCTGAAAAAGTTACCGGAAAGGTTTTCAGTCTATATATAGAATTTATTTTCATATTTTTTTTCATGTTACAATTTAGTTTATCTACTATAAATGCAAACATTCTCGAATATAGCTCTTGATTTGACTAATCTTGGCTGAAAAAGTTGCCGGAAAGGTTTTCAAAAGGAAACGATCATTTGCGTCTGACTGAAAAAATCGACAATTCTCTCGAAAATAGACACTATTTCAGAAAAATGTGCAAAATGACGGAAAAAGCGCTAGTGTGACAACAAACAAACTCCAATTCCTAAACGAGCACTGAACACTTTGACAACATAACCGTCAAATTTACGAAAAGGTGGCTTGTGCATTCGCAACCTACAGATGTAAGAAGTATTTTTCATTGAAAATGTGAGTACAAAATAATATAAAACGCATGGGATAGTTGAGGAATCTAATTTTGATATTTATGGATTACGGTATAATATGACAGGCATTAAAACACAAAAGTACTTCCAAAATACAGTGTATGACAACTATTGACTGTGACGTCATGAGCTGTATGACAACTTATTCGGGTGAAGTTGTTAGCTTCGAGGAGAGAGAGAGAGAGAGAGAGAGAGAGAGAGAGAGAGAGAGAGAGAGAGAGAGAGAGAGAGAGAGAGAGAGAGAGAATGAGAGCCAGAAAGAGAGAGAGAGAGAGAGCGCGAATGAGAGCCAGAGAGAGGGCGCGAATGAGAGCCAGAGAGAGAGCAAGAGAGAGAAACAACCCTATCCCCCCCTTACCGTGTACCCCATGGCCCTCCCAGCCGTCCTGGAGGCCGTCCTCTTCGACGTGGGACTCGAGCTCTGCTTATCCGAGGTGGTGGAGCAGACGGAGGAGGTGGAGGAGGAGCGTCTCAAGGAGGAACTGGAGGAGGAAGAGGCGGAGGCGGAGGCGAGAACCAGGGCGCTCAGGAGGGAGCTGTTGACGGAGGCGTCGTCCACCTCCTTCTCCACCAGGCTGTTGGGGCGGTCGAGGATCACCACGCTGGACCGCCTCTCGTTCCCTTCGTCTGCGCCTCCTGCTGCGCCGCCGTCGGGAAGGTCGTGGGATTTCCTCCTGCAGGGAGATCGGGCATGAGGGGATTCAGTGCTTTTTTTTCCTTTTCTTTGTCGTTTTTTTTCTAACTTCCTTTCTCTCTATTTATCTTTTTCTTTTGCGCTCTCTCTCTCTTTCTCTTTCTCTTTCTCTTTCTCTTTCTTTCTCTCTCTCTCTCTCTCTCTCTCTCTCTCTCTCTCTCTCTCTCTCTCTCTCTCTCTCTCTCTCTCTCTCTCTCTCTCTCTCTTCTCTCCTTCCCTCCCTCCTCCTCTCTCTCTCTCTCTCTCTCTCTCTCTCTCTCTCTCTCTCTCTCTCTCTCTCTCTCTCTCTCTCTCTCTCTCTCTCCCTCCCTCCCTCCCTCCCTCCCTCCCTCCCTCCCTCCCTCCCTCCCTCCCTCCTTCCCTCCCTCCCTCCCTCTCTCTCTCTCTCTCTCTCTCTCTCTCCCAAGTACACCGTTCGTGAAATTACCACATCAATAAAATCCATACACAAAACCAACTAAAAATTTAACTGATAAATATCTCTTTCACAAAAATCATTTTCCTTAAATATTAATTTCCACCGAAGATAGGCCTACCTGTCTTCTTCCGGTCTTTGCCTCTCACGGACTGCGACCACTTCCACCTGAAAAAAGTATCATAGCTCTTTAATTAGATTCTTTTCCTCTCTTTTTATCTTGTTTATTTATTCTTTTTTATCTTATTTTGGTTGTCTATGTTTTATGGTCCATGGTTATTGTGTTTTTCTTCTTCTCTATTTTTAACTTTATCTCACTTTAACTTAACTCCTTAACTTCTCTCTCTCTCTTTCTTTCTTTCTTCTCTCTCTCGCTCTCTCTCACACACACACACACGCACACACACACACACACACACACACACACACACACACACACACACACACACACACACACACACACACACACACACACACACACACACACACACACGCACACTCATTATCTCCCTCTTTCCCTCCGTCCCTCTCTCTCCCTACCTCCCTCCCTTTCCCTCTCCCCCTACCTCGCTCCCTCCCATTCCCTCCCTCTACCTACCTCCCTCTACCTCCCTCCCTCCCATTCCCTCCCTCTACCTCCCTCCCTCTACCTCCCTCCCTCTACCTCCCTCCTTCCCATTCCCTCCCTTTCCCTACCTCCCTCCCCCTACCCCCTCCCATTCCCTCCCCCTACCCCCTACCCCCCTCCCATTCCCTCCCTCTACCTCCCTCCCTCCCATTCCCTCCCTCTACCTCCCTCCTTCCCATTCCCTCCCTTTCCCTACCTCCCTCCCCCTACCCCCTCCCATTCCCTCCGCCTACCTCCCCTACCTCCCCCTACCCCCTACCCCCTCCCATTCCCTCCCTTTCCCTCCCTCCCCCCTACCCCCTCCCATTCCCTCCCCCTACCCCCTCCCTTTCCCTCCCTCCCCCCTACCCCTTCCCATTCCCTCCGCCTACCTCCCTCCCCCCTACCTCCCCCTCCCATTCCCTCCCTTTCCCTCCTCCCAACAAACAAACAAACAAACCGAAACTCACCATGCCATCCTCCCCTATCTCCTCTTCGACCACATCCTCTTCAGTGATCGTGGCGACGTTGACAGCTGGGTGGTGCCGCGCCATCTTGGTTCGAGGGAGGCCAGTCCTGCTGGAAAGTTCCTTGGGGGTTTCAAAAGGTGGAAAATGAGGTGGGGGTGGAAAATGAGGTGGGGGTGGATGGGGAGGAGGGAAGATGGGTGGAAAATGAGGATGAGTGGGAGGGGTTGAGGTGGAGGAGGATGGGGAGGAGGTGGAGGAGGATGGGGAGGAGGAGGTGTAGAGGATGGGGAAGAGGTGGAGGGGAAGCAGGGATGGGGAGGAGGAAGAAGGACAGAAGGAGCAGGAGGGCGAGAGGGTAGAGAAAGAGAAAATAGGGAAGGAGGAGAAGTTGGAGAGGAGGAGGAGGAAGAAGGGGAGAGATTAGAGAAGTAGGAGATGGAATATAGAAGAGGAGGAGGATGTATAGAAGGAGGAAGGGGACGAGAGAGTATAAAGGAAGGAAGGAGGAGGTTGAGACAGAAGAAGAGGAGGTTATATGAGAAAGGGAGGAGGTGAAGGAAGATGAAGAGAAGGAGGTGAAGCGGAGAAGAAGAAGAAGAAGGAGGAGGAGGAGAGAGAAGAAATGGAGGAAAAGAAAGAGAAGGAGGAGGAGAGAAAGAAGGTAGAGAAGGAGGAGAAGGAGGAGAGAGAAGAAAGAGAAGGATGAGGAGAGAAAGATGGTAAAGAAGAAAGAGAAGGAGGAGGAGAGAGAGAAGGCAGAGAAGGAGGAGAAAAAGGATAAGGATATTCATAATGAATAATACTCATAATAACATAACTAATAAAAATAACTTGACAACTACAATGCTGACGATGTTGAGAAAAATAACAAATACAAAAAATAACAACACTCCAAAGATAATAATGAAAACGAAAATGATATTCATGATAATAACCAGAACAAGAACAAGAACATTCGGATTATAACTACCCAAAAAATAACAAAAAGATAAGTTATTTTTCTTAACATAAGTATGGCATTTTAAGGACAAGAGATTGACATTTTATCTCGGACGTAATTCCCAAACAGCAACTCGTGCGTGAGTTGCTAAACACTAATTTTCCAACGAATTATTATCATGTGTTCCAATATTATTATCATTCCTGTAAAAAAAATAGCAATGGTAGAAAATATATTGATAATGGGGTGATGATAGTAGTGATAGTGATAATGATGATAAGGATGATGATGTTGATAAAAATTGATAATAATAATAATACTTATAACAATAATAATATTGATAATGATTTTAATAATAATATTAATGATATTGATGAGACTAATAACAACGATAATATAAAAAGATGATAAAATATTATGGTAACAATAATGATAAGGATAATAATACTCACAATGATAATAACAAAAATGATGATGATAAATTTAATACTAGTAATCATCATGATTATTAATAATATTATCAATATCATCATTTTTCTATCATCATTATATTATCATTATTATTGTTATAATTATAATTGATATTACTAGTTTCATTATCATTATGGTTATTACTTCTTTACTACTGTTAGTATTATTATTTTTGTTATCATTATCATCATTATTATTATTTATTATCATTATTATTATTATTATTATTATTATTATTATTA
>NC_091589.1:5974553-5982053 GCF_042767895.1 Penaeus vannamei
CCCTCACCACTCCCTTTACCCAACCCCCGAGATCATACTCACAATGATTGATCTTCCCCACCACCCTTCCCTTCCCCTCTCCCACATGCCCCCACATACCCCTCCACCTTCCCCTCTGTACCCCTTCACCCCCCACCCCGACACCCCACTCATAGGAGAAGTTGATATTTCCCGCATACCCCACTCCTTCACCCCCCCCCGAAACCCCATACCCAAAACCCAACCACACGGGAGGAAGTTGATCTTCGCTTCCTCTCCCTCTCCCCTACATACCCCCTTCACCCCCCCCCGAAACCCCACTCACAGGAGAAGTTAATCTTCCCCACATACTCCTCCTCCCCCTCCCCCTCCCCATACCTCACTCACAGAAGATGATCTTCCCCCCACCCCTCCCTTCCCCCATATACCCCTCCTCCCCTCCCCATACCCCATACCCCTCTTCCCTTCCCCTCCCCATCCCACTTCACCCCCACCCCCAGGAAACCTCACTCACAGGAGAAGTTGATCTTCCCCACATACCCCACCTCCCTTCCCCCATATACCCCTCCTCCCCTCCCCATACCCTACATACTCCCTCTTCCCTTCCCCTCCCCATCCCCCCTTCACCCCCCACCCCATAAATCCCACTCACAGGAGAAGTTGATATTCCCCTCCCCCCACTCCCCCTTCACCCCTCCCCACCCCAAGAAACTCCACTCACACGAGAAATTGATCTTCCCCCCACATACCCCACCCCTCATCCACCCCCGAAACCCCACTCACAGGAGAAGATGATCTTCCCCCATCCCTCCCTCTCCCCCATATACCCCCTCCTCCCTCCCCATACCCCACATATCCCACTTCCTCATCCCCCACCTCGAAAGCCCCACTCACAGGAGGAAGATGATCTTCCCCCCACCCCTCCCTTCCCCCATATATCCCTCCTCCCCTCCCCATACCCCTCTTCCCTTCCCCTCTCCATCCCCCTTCACCCCCCACCCCAGAAACCCCACTCACAGGAGAAGTTGATCTTCCCCACATACCCCCACCTCCCTTCCCCCATATAACCCCTCACTCCCTTCAGCCCCCCAACTCCGAAACCCCACTCACAGTGAGCAGCTTGATCTTCCCCACTCACTCCTCCTCCTCCCCATACCCCACATGCACCCCTCTTCCCTTCCCCTCTCCATCCCACTTCACCCCCCCACCCCCGAAACCCCACTCACAGGAGGAAGTTGATCTTCCCCCACTCCCTCCCTTCCCCATAAACCCCTCTTCCCCTCCCCGCATACCCCACATACCCCTCCTCCCTTCACCCCACCCCCAGAAACCCCACTCACAGGAGAAGATGATCTTCTCTCCCACCCCTCCCTTCCCCCATATATCCCTCCTCCCCTCCCCATACCCCTCTTCCCTTCCCCTCTCCATCCCACTTCACCCCCCACCCCCGAAACCCCACTCACAGGAGAAGTTGATCTTGCCGCAGAGGAACCCGCAGGACGGCAGGTGCAGGAAGTCCGTGCAGGCGCCCCCGAAGAAGGTCATCACGGGGTTCTCCATCTCGAAGTTCACCGTCTGCATCTTGATCCCGCAGACCTCCTCGCCCGACCTGCGGAGAGGGAGGAGCGGTGAGGGGAGGTAGGAGGGAGGGAGGTGAAGGAGGGAGGGAAGGAGGGAGGGAGGGAGGAAGGGGGGTGAGAGATGAAGGGAAGGGGTGAGAAGGAGGGAGGGAGGGAAGGAGGGAGGTGAGGGAGAGAGATGAGGGAGAAAGAAAGGGGGGGGAGGGAAGGAGGTGAGGGAAAACAAGGAGGTGAGGGTAGCAGGAGGGAGGGAGGAAGGAAAGAATTGAGGGAGTGGAAGGGGGGTGAGGGAGGAGCGCAGTGAGGAAAGGAGGAGGAGGGAGAGGGGTGAGGAAGGGAGGGAGGTAGGAAGGAAAGAAGTGAGGGAGATAAGGGGGTGAGGTAAGGAGGGAGGGAGGTAAGGGAGAGAGGGGGATGAGGGAGGGAGGGAGGAAGGAAAGTGAGAGAGAGCAAGGAGGCGAGAGGGGTGAGGGTAGGGACGAAAGGAAGGAGAGGGGTGAGGGAGGGAGGAAAGAGAAGGATGGAGAGGAGTGAGGGAGGGAGGGAGGACGGGAGAGGGGGTGGGGGGATGGAGGGAGGAGGGGCAGTGAGGGAATCGGATACAGATATATAGGTATATAGATAAACAGATATATAGACAAAGATGTAGATATAGAAATGCATATAGATGTAGATGTAGATATAGATGTAGGGATATAAATATAATATATAACAACATATATAGATATAGACAGATAGATAAACAGATGAATAGACAAACAGCCAGAGATCGACAGAATAGACATAGCCATAGTTATAAATCTGTGCACACATAGACAGATTTCCACAAATGAAAACTACAAAAGAGGATGTCACATTTGAACTCAAGCTTGGAAAACATGTCTATTTTACAGCAAATAGACACGCATATATTTTTTTAGCTAAATGAACTACAGAGAATGTAGTATCAAGTATATTAACTATGCAGAAGCTTCAAATGCATGTATAGAGGCTAGACTGTTAAAAAAAACTGGTTTTATTTGCTATATTTCCAATGAGGGAAGTTATGCTAGGTGAAATTCTATATAAAAAATGAGGACTACAAACAAAATATTGTTTGTTTCATAGAAAATGTAAGGCATCCATAAATTAAGGTATAACTATTTGTTTTTTTCTTTAGGAACAGAAACGTCTTGCTCATATAGATTATGATTCCTTCCCGAGTGTCCTTTTCTTTGATGAGATGGAAATAATTCATGGTTTTGCTCTTTTTCCTAAAAAGATATCAATCTATTTATTTAAGTGTTTGAGTGTGTGTGTAACCCCCCTACACCCACACACATACACGTACATATACATACATACATACATATGTATAAACACATACATTTATACATATATATATATATATATATATATATATATATATATATATATATATATATATATATATAAAATCAAACACACATCCCAATCGTCAATCCAACCCCTTCCCCATTCACCCTCCCCCTCTCACACACCCCTTCCCCACCCACACCCCCTCCCCCTCCTCCCCATCAGCCCACACCCTCTCCACCCCATCAGCCCACCCCTCCCCACCCCATCAGCCCCCCTCCCCCTCCTCCCTCATCAGCCTCCACCCCTCCCCACCCCATCAACCCCCCTCCCTCCCTTCCCCCCTCCCCATCAGCCCACCCCCTCCCCACACCCCTAACCCCACCCCCTCCCCCTCCCCCAACCCCAACCCCAACCCCCAACCCCAGCAACTCACCTGATGAACTCGTACACGCAGTCCAAGCTCTCGGGGTATTTCTTTGGGTAATAGGGGGTGTTGATGGTCCCTCGCGAATCTGTGATGCGGGTATAGCAGGGTGCCCCGGAAGTGCCCGGTATGGTGGAGATGGGCGGGTTCTGCGTCTGGTAGGGGCCCGGGCACGTGGTCATCACCTCGTACCTGGGGGGGAGGAGGGGAGTGGTGATGGTGGTGGGGATGAAGCGTGGATGGATGGATTGGTGAAAGAGGATGGTGGTGATGGTGATGATGATGGTGATGCAGTAGGACAGATAGATGTAGAAACAGAGTGGTGGTGATGGTGGGGATAAAGCGTGATGGATGGATTGTTGAAATATGATGGTGGTGATGGTGATGATGATGGTGATACAGTGGGACAGATAGATGTAGAAATAGAATGGTGATGATAAAGTATGATGGATGGATGTTGAAATAGGATGGTGGTGGTGGTAATGATGATGGTTAGATGTTGAAATAGGATGGTGGTGAAGGTGGTGGTGATGGCAATACAGTGAAGAGTGGATGTAGAAATAGAGTGGTGGTGATGGTGATAAAGTATGATGGATGGATGTTGAAAGAGGATGGCGTTGATGGAGATGGACAATTCAGTGTGAGGAATGTATGTAGAAATAGTGGTGATGGAGAATGAAATGGTGACGCTGATGATAGTGAGGAGGCAAGTGTAATTCAGTGAAATGATGATGACAAATATCTATAAAACAGTGGTAATGTTTATGATAATGGTGAGACAAATAAAAGATAAAATGGTGATGATAATGATCATATTAAGACATACATGCAACAATAATGGTGATGATGATAAGACATGGTGAATGTATGCAAATAGAATGGTGATAGTGATGATTAGTGATGGTAATGAAAAGACAAATATAAACAAATAAATTAGTGACGATATTTAAAGAATGTTAATGATGATAATGCCAGGACATTGAATATAACCCTTACAGAGGTCAGAAGGAAGAAGATTGCCTGACTCCTAACAGGCAACTATAAACTACATTGTTTTGGATAATGAGGAATAGTGGGCCAAAGGGTGGTTCGGTAGTTTGAAGGGAATGTCATCCTTATGCGGTTGTACTTTTGGTGTCATTGTGTCTAATGTTAAAGGGACCTATGTGACCAACAGTGCTGTGCGCTTATATTCGTTCTGTACAGCTGAGGTTGTATAACAATTAAAAATTCACGCATGTATTAAGATTAACAATACACTGTTATGGTCACAACACTGTCTTTAGCACGATATCTTTACGTACTTACCAGCACTAATTACATCCAAATAATCTATAGAAACTCTTTTAAAAGACATTAACATCACACCACCAAACCACAAGCCCTTTTGATGATGATGAACATATACAAATTAATGATGATACAAATTAGATATGATGGTGTTGATGATTAAGCATGTCATACTAATAAAACGGTGATGGAAATTATTGTGAAGATAATAGGTCATAGTTATGTGAAAATTGAATTGGTTTAAACGATGATGGTGATGATAGGACACGATAGATATATATTAATGAAATGGTGATAATGATGACGTCAATGATAATGGACAATAATCATAATAATGATGGTGATAGTATGGTGGTAATGAGGATTGTGACAACAATGATAATCACTTTTGGTAAAGATAATGAGGAAAAGTAGAGAAAATGGCCTATAATTAAATGGTTCGTCAGCTAGTTTTACCAATATAAGAAGTACGATTTCATGATAGGGTATTTGTCTTTGCTTATGATCCAAATGAGTGGTTCCCAACCTTTTCTATTCTGTTGTCAATATACAATGATCTCCATGGCCCCGTTCAATGTGTTAATTTTTCATTTTAAGGTATTGCTAATTATGGTGTAATGGTGCCAGCAACTATAGGACAAGAACACTACATAGGAAATATTCCAATGCATTCATAAGTGAGAAATAATCATCTGTAGGTACTGTAGGTAAGACAAAATCCAGTTTAATTCAAAGTAATAATTTTCATACTGCTCCATGACCCCCCAGAAAGTGTCTCATGACCCATAGGCTGGTGAACTCGTGATCTAAATTACTTTGACAGAAATACCAACTATTACCAAATTCATAATGTTACGTTTCGATAGACAGCGCAGAATATACTTTTGGAATCAGTATAAGAAGGATATGATAAAGAAGATATATCTTTAACTCTGGAAAAATAATATAACACAGATAGACAAGTGAAGCAGGGAGATTTGTTGTACCTTTAAACAAACAAACAAATAAACAAAAATATATAAAAATGCATTACAGAACATAATTAACGACAACAATAGCAACAACAAAACTGCTAAAGATAATGCCAGTGATGATAGCAGATAAAAAATGAGGATAATAACAATGACATACACACACACAGCCACACACATACATATATACATACATACATGTATACTGTATAGATATGTATACACACACACTAACAGACCTCTCTATCACCATTATCACTCACTATCACCACTATTCACTAATCATTACTGTCACTATCACCACTCATCCTCCCCACCCTTTACTCTCACCATCATCACTATTCACCACTCACTCTCAGCATCATCACTCTTCACCACTCACACTCACCATCACTATTCACCACTCACACTCACCATCATCACTATTCACAACTCACTCTCACCATCATCACTATTCACCACTCACACTCACCATCATCACTATTCACCACTCACACTCACCATCATCACTATTCACCACTCACTCTCACCATCATCACTCTCACCATCACTATTCACCACTCACTATCATCACAATTGTCACCATCATCACTATTCACTCACCATCACCATCATCACTATTCTCTCACCACCACTCACTATCAGCATAATCGTCACCATCATCACTATTCACTCTCACCACCACTCACTATCACCACCACTCATTCTCATCACAATCGTCACCATCATCACTCTTCACTCTCACCATCATCACTCTTCACTCTCACCACCACTCACTATCATCACTATTCACTCTCACCACCACTCACTATCATCACTCTTCACTCTCACCACCACTATCATCACCATCATCACTCTCACCACCACTCACTATCATCACAATCGTCACCATCATCACTCTTCACTCTCACCACCACTATCATCATAATCATCACTATTCACTCTCACCACCACTATCATAATCATCACCTCACTCCTCACACCATCCTCGCCTTACCTTATCCTGAAGCCCCGCCGCCCCTCGTGCGCCTCGCCCGCGTGGAAGACGAAACGGATGGCCTCCGCCCCCGGCTGGAACAGGTAGTGGTCTGGGGGGGGAAGGGGGGGAGATGGTGAGGGTGGTTGGGGTGGTGGGGGAGATGGGGAGGGGGTGGTGGGGAGGGGGGAGGTGGGGGGGTTAGGGGGTGGGGAGATGGTGAGGGTGGTGGGGGAGGATGATGGGAAGGGTGGTGGGGGAGGGGGGAGATGGTGAGTGGTGGTGGGGGTGGTGGGGAAGGGTGGTGGGAAGGAAGTGAGGGAGGGGGGAGATGGTGAGGGTGGGTTGGGGTGGGGGGAGGGGGGAGATGGTGAGGGTGGTGGGGAGTGTGGGAGGAGTGGGGAGGGGGGAGATGGGTGAGGGTGGTTGGGAGGGGAGAGATGGGGAGGGTGGTTGAGGGGGGGGAGATGGTGAGGGGTGTGGGGGAGGGGGGTGGTGGAGGGGGAGGGGGAGGGGATGGGTGAGGGGGGGTGGGGAGGGGGAGATGGTGAGGTGGTTGGGAGGGGGGACATGGGGAGGGTGGTGGTGGTTGGGGGAGGGAGGAGGGGGGAGATGGGGAGGGGGGAAGGGGGGGGGGGGGGGGGAGGGGTGGTAGGGAGGGGGTGAGATGGTGAGGGTGGTTGGTAGGGGAGAGATGGGAGAGGGTGGTTGGGGGGAGGGGGGTGGTGGGGAGGGGTGGGGGGAGGGGGAGATGGGGGAGGGGTGGTGGGGGGAGGGGGGAGGATGGGTGAGTGGGTGGTTGGGGGTGGTGGGGGGAGGATGGTTGGGGGATGGTAGGGAGGGGGAGATGGTGAGGGTGGTGGTTGGGGAGGGGAAGGGAGGAGGGGAGATGGGGAGGGTGATGGTGGGGGAGGGGGGAGATGGTGAGGGTGGTTGGTGGGGGGGGGGAGATGGGGAGGGTGG
>NC_091589.1:5984553-5987053 GCF_042767895.1 Penaeus vannamei
TATCAGCCTGGGAGGTCCTCTCGTTCTGTGCGTTGTCGATGTGGCATTTTCGCCTCTGTTACCTTGTGTCGTAAGGTCGTCTCTCGCTGTTAGTCGTTTTAGTCCTGTCTGATACGTCTGTAATAACAGTAAGATAGTAATTGAGATTTTATCGTCATTGATGCGTCTATAATAAAGTTATTATAAACAATTGTGGTAAATTATATAATTGTTTGATCAACGGATATATGCAATCATTTCTTGTTTCAAAGGTTATTGTTATAATACTTTACCTATGCATTTGTTCGTATCCAAATAGTTATGTTTTCTAGAAATAACAATTTAGTTAAGATATTGCAATCTCCTAAAAAAATTAGAAATAAAAAAATATTCCCCCTAACCTTCTCCCTCTCCCACCCCCAACCCCACCGGACCCCCCTCCCTTTCCCCCTCTGGGACCCCTTTACCAGCACCCTCACCTCCCTCCCTTTCCCTCCCTCTTTACCCACAGACTCCCATATCCCTTCCTTCTCACTCCCTCCCTACCCCCTCCCCACCTCCCCATCACCTACCCACATTCACCTTCTTACCTTCCCCTATCTCTTTACTTCTTCTAACTCTTCTCTATCCTGTACAGACACGTACTCTCCCTTCTAACCCTCCCTTTCCCCTACCCAAAGCCCAATCTTTCCCCCACCTCCCTTTCTCCTATCCATGTCCTCTTCCTCCCTTCCTTCCCCTCCTCCCTCACACCCACCCCTTCATTCTCTCCCTCTCTTTCCCTTTTCCAAACTCCTTCCCTTTGTACCTTTCCCATATCTGTCCTCTCGCCACACTCTCCCTCATCCTGTTTAACTCCAACATCCTTTCCTACTCCCCCCCCCCTTCCCTCTTACACCCGCTCCACTATCCCCTCCTCCCACTCCTGCCTTATTCCTCCTACACCCTCTCCTTCCACCACTCCCAAATCTTCCCCACCCTCATCGTCCCCCCTCACCCAACCCTCCCTCCCTCCCACCCCCTCCATCCCCTATTCCCTCCCCGCCACACCACTTCCCTTCCTCCTTCTTCTTCCCTTACACCTCTCCTCCCCACCTCCCTCTCCCCCCACACCCTCCATCCCATATTCCCTCCCCTTACACCACTTCCCTTCCCCTCCTTCTTCCCCTCTATGTTCCTCTCCTCCCCCACTCCTCTCTCTCCTCCTTCCTTCCCTACATCCTCTCCTCTCTATTCCCTCCCCGCACACCACCTCCTCTCCTCTCCTCTCCCCCACTCTCCTCTCACATCCCCTATCCCTCTCCCTCCACTTCCTCCCTCCTTCTTCCCTTTCCTTCCCCTGCGACCTCCCTCCATTTCCTCCCCTCCTTCCCCTACATCTCTCCCCCTATTCCCTCCCCGCACACCACTTCCTCCCCTCTCCCTCCCCTTCCCCCCCCCCTCCCTCTCCCTCCCCTACCCCTTCCCCCCCCACCTCCCTCCACCCTCCCCAACACTTACCCGTGAGCTTGACCCCACAGTGGCGCGGGGAGGGGCGGACGATGTCGTAGCAACACTCCCTTCCTGGAGGATACTGGTTGGGGAAGTTGGGGGACTCGAGCACCCCCGTCTCCCCCTCGAAGGAGTAGTAGCAGCTGGGCTCCCGGATCACGTCTGGTTGAGGGTGGGGGTGGGGAGAGAGGGGGAAGGAAGGTTGGCAGGGAGGGAAAGGGAGGAGGGAAGAGAGGGCAAGGGGTGGGAGGGGAAGGGAGGAGGGAAGGGGTGGAAGGGGAGGGGAAGGGGGGGAAAGCGGAGGGAGAAGGGGTAGGGTGGTTGGAAGGGAGGGGAAGGGGGAGGAGGAAGGGGTGAGGAGGGGAAGGGGAGGGGAAAGGGGTGGGACGGGAGGAAGAAGAAGGTGAAGGGAGGAGGGAAGGAGGAGACGGGAAGGGGTGGAAGGGGAGGGGAAGGGAGGAGGAAAGAGAGGGGAAGGGGAGGGGTTGGAAGGAAGGAAAAGGGGAGGGAGAAGAGTGGAGAGGTGAAGGGAGGGGAGAAGATGGAGGAGTTGAGAATGGGAGGGGGAAGGAGAGAGGAATTGGAAGGGGGAAGAAAGAGAAAAAGGTTTATAATTAGTATAATATTCATTTGGGAAGAAAATCGTAAAATAACACAAAAATCTTAAATATATGAAACACCTATTTGCCTCACAACGTATATATCAATCTAGTTGTATCTATATATCCATCAGCTGTGTCTGACTGCGCGCGTGTGTGTTTGTAAGAATATTTGTGGGATCTGTTAACTCAGCACACCAACAGCACAAGAGATTTACAAAGTTACAAAATTAGATTATGAAATCTGCCATAAATTCATCTCCAGCTGTATTAGTCAACAACCTAATATTCGGCTTATATAACACAAAACAGAGATTTTGTAGTGAAGAATATACACTTATATATGAGCTAACACTTGAGAGAGAGAGAGAGAGAGAGAGAGAGAGAGAGAGAGAGAGAGAGAGAGAGAGAGAGAGAGAGAGAGAGAGAGA
>NC_091589.1:5992053-5994553 GCF_042767895.1 Penaeus vannamei
AGGGGAGGGGAGGGAGGGAGGGGAGGAGGGAGGAGAAGTGATGTGGGAGAAAGAGAGAGAGAGAGAGAGAGAGAGAGAGAGAGAGAGAGAGAGAGAGAGAGAGAGAGAGAGAGAGAGAGAGAGAGGGAGAGAGAGAGAGAGAGAGAGAGAGAGAGAGAGAGAGAGAGAGAGAGAGAGAGAGAGAGAGAGAGAGAGAGAGGGAGGGAGGGGGAGGGAGGAGGGGAGGGAGGGAGGGGAGGAGGAGGGAGGGAGAGAGGAGAGAGGAGAGAGGAGAGAGAGAGAGAGAGAGAGAGAGAGAGAGAGAGAGAGAGAGAGAGAGAGAGAGAGAGAGAGAAAGAGTGAGACAGAAAGAAAAGAGAGAGAGAGAGAAAGAGAGAGAGAGAGAGAGAGAGAGAGAGAGAGAGAGAGAGAGAGAGAGAGAGAGAGAGAAAGGTAGATAAATAGACTGAGGGAGATTGAGAGAGAGAGAGAGAGAGAGAGAGAGAGAGAGAGAGAGAGAGAGAGAGAGAGAGAGAGAGAGAGAGAGAGAGAGAGAGGGGGAGGGGAGGGGAGGGGAGGGGAGGGAGAGAGGGAGGGAGGGAGAGAGAGAGAGAGAGAGAGAGAGAGAGAGAGAGAGAGAGAGAGAGAGAGAGAGAGAGAGAGAGAGAGAGAGAGAGAGAGAGAGGGAGGGAGGGAGGAGAGGAGGGAGGGAGGGAGGGAGGGGAGGGGAGGGGAGGGGAGGGAGGGAGGGGAGGGAGGAGAGGGGAGGAGAGAGAGAGAGAGAGAGAGAGAGAGAGAGAGAGAGAGAGAGAGAGAGAGAGAGAGAGAGAGAGAGAGAGAGAGAGTAATAGAGATACAGATGCATACATACATACGTTTATTATATATATATATATATATATATATATATATATATATATATATATATATATATATATATATATATATATATACATATACATAAACATAAACACATCTGCGCGAAAGGAAAACACAAAAGAAGAGAAAAAAGTAAAATGATAAGAAATAGAGAGAGAGAGAGAAAGAGATAACCCTGGCAAGCAAATACGTGTCTGCAAGCACACATTTGAACATGACTCGCCGATTTAAGGCTTGACATATGGATTGCATTTCTCTGTGTGGAATATTATGTCACTTGCAAGAAATGCGTGAGTAATTGTGCTTGGCGACGCTTGACTTATGCTTGGTATGGGCTTCTGACCTGCTCGAAATGGGGACCGGTGCGTGCGTGCGTGCGTGCGTGTGTTTTCTCTTTTTATTTAATAGTTGTTTTCGTGTGCGTTTTTTCAGACATATATACACATATCAGTGCGTATACGTACATATTCACATGCATATATACATACACACTGATGTATTCACGCACACACACACACACATACAGGCACACACACACACACACACACACACACACACACACACACACACACACACACACACACACACACACACACACACACACACACACACACACACACACTTTTATTGATAGATAAATAGAAAACGAAGAAAAATGTCAAAATAAATATATAAAGAAGAAAATAACCATCACTCACGTTCTTCAAACTTATCCCCCCTACCCCCCTCCCCTACCCCCCTCTTACTCGTTCTCTCCCTCTCATCTCCCTCCTTCTCTGCTCCCTCTCTCTTCTTCATTCGCATTTTCTACTCTCTTCTCTTTCCCTTTTGTTTCATCTTCCTTTTCTATCTTTTTTATTATCATTTCTCTTTCTACTTTTCCTTTCTCTCTCTCCTCCTCTTTCTCTTTCTCTTTCGTTCTCTTACCTCTTGTTATCGCTTTCCTTCTTTCCCCTTTTCTTTTTTACTCTCTCTTACTCTTAATCTTCCTCTTGTTCGTTTTTCTCTTTTCCTTCTCTTCCTCTTTCCTCTTTCCTTCTCCATGACTCTCTCTTCTTCTCCTCCCCTTCCCCTCCTTTACTCCTTTATCTCCTACGTTCTCTCCCTCCCTCAACCTCCGCCCCCCCTGCACCCCCTTCCTCCCTCCCCCATCGCTCGAATCCTACCCCCTGAACTCCCCCCTAACCCCCCCTCCCTGGCCGCCCCCCTCCCCCTATCTATCCAACGACTCTCCCTCCCTCCTCCCCCTCACCACCCCACCCCCTCCCTCCATCCTCTTCCCTTCCCTCTCTCTCTCACTCCCTCCTCTTTCCTTTATCCTCCCTCCCTCCTCCCCCTCCACCTCCCTTCTCCCTCCTCCCTCCAACCTCCTCCTCTACCTCACTTCCTCCTCTCCCTCCACTTCCCTCTATCATCCCTCCTTCTTCCCCCTCCCCCTTCCCTCACTTCCCTCCCTCCTCTCCCTCCACCCCCCTACCATTTCCCTCTCTCCTCCCCCTCCCTTCCCTCCCTCCCACCTCCCCCTCCGTTTCACCTCTCTCCTCCCCTTCCCCCTCCCTCCCACCAACTCCTCCACCTCCCCCTCCCCCCTTCCCCCCTCTTTATGCAGAGATTCCTCCCCACCATATTAAGTGTCGCAAGA
>NC_091589.1:6024553-6027053 GCF_042767895.1 Penaeus vannamei
AATAACAACATTAATAATAATAACAAAAATAGTGATAACCGTAATAACAATATACAAAATAATGACAAAATGAAAAAAAATATATATATACAAAATCAATCAAATCACACACACACAAAACGAGTGTGTGTGTGTGTGTGGGGTGGGGGGGGAGTAATAGATTCTTTCTTTGGGGAATCCCCGCTCAGGTGCCGGATTACAGGGATGTGAAGCATCGAAAATCCGGCACTTCAGGATTTTTTTTTTTGGGGGGGGGGGGATTTTTTTTCTGTTTGTGGGAGTTTACGGTGAGCAAGATTTTTGCTTAGCGGGATTTCCGTTTATTCGGACTCTCGGTTACCAGGACTCTCGCTAAGGCGGATTTTCGGTAATTTAGACACTCGTTTATCCGGCTTCTCGATATTCCGGATTCTAGCTTTCTCTAACTCAAATATATACACAAACACACACACATTTGAGTGGAGAGAGAGAGAGAGAGAGAGAGAGAGAGAGAGAGAGAGAGAGAGAGAGAGAGAGAGATAGAGAGATAGATAGAGAGATAGATAGATAGATAGATAGAGAGAGAGAGAGAGAGAGAGAGAGAGAGAGAGAGAGAGAGAGAGAGAGAGAGAGACAGACAGACAGACAGAGAAACAGACAGACCGACAGACAGACCGACAGAAAGAGCGACCATCCCGAAGCGTGGGCGCGAGCAGCCACCCGACAGCCAAGCGCCCGAGAGAGGGCGGGCATCACCTCGGCTTTTGCCTGGAAACGCCACTCGGGAAGCGTCGGGTTAGTCTGTTTGTCTGTCTGATTTTCTGTGTGTATGTGTGAATCTGTCTGTCTGTTTCTGTTTCTCTCTCTCTCTCTCTCTCTCTCTCTCTCTCTCCATCCCTCCCTTTCTCTTTCCCTCTTTTTCTCTCTCTTCCCACTCTGTAATTCTCTTTCTCTCTCTCTCTCTCTCCTTCTCTCTCTCCCAACCTCTCTCCCCCTCTCTCTCTCTTTCCCTCCCTCTCTTCCTCTCTCTCTCTCTCTCTCTCTCTTTCTCCCTACCTCTCTTCCTCTATCCCTATCTCTCTCTCTCCCTCTCCCCCCCTCTCTCTCTCTCTCGAACACACAAGTATCCCCCCTATACCCCCCTCCCCTTTCCGTAGTCTTTCCCCCCCCCACCTACTGTTGCCTGCCGGTGTTCAGCGTTTATTTTTGCTAGTTTGTTTACAGCGCATAAAACTTCGAATGAAAAAGACTTTTCTCCAGTTACCCGGATTTGAAGTCCTCCCCCCCTCCCCCTTCCCCCCTTTACCTCTTCGTCGCCCCATCCCCTCTTCCTCTTCTTCTTCTTCCTCTTCATCTTCATTTTCTCCTTTTTCTTCTTCTTTCTCTTTTCTTCTTCTTCCTCTTCTTTTTTCTACCTTAAGCTATTCTTTCTACTCTTTTCTTGTTTTTCTCTTCTCCTTCCTTCTCCTTCGATTCTTTATCTTCATCTTCCTTGTAATTTTCATTTTCTTCCTCCCCTTTCTCCTCCTCTTTTTACTCTCTCTCCTCCTCCTCCTCCTCCTCCTCATCATCATCATTACCTTTCTCCTCCTCCCTCCTCTCTATCCCCTTTATTCTTCTCCCCTCTCCCTTCATTCCTTTTATTTTTATTCTCATTTCTTTGCCTTTCTTTTTTCTTTCTCTTTCATTATTTTTTTCTTTCGTTTTAATTTATTGCTTCTTTTTCGTCTCCTGCTATTTCTTCTCCTTTTTCCTTCACCTTCCTTCCCGTTTCGTCCTCTATCAACTTTCTACTATTCCCTTGTTTCCCCTTCTCTTCTCTTCCTCCTTCCCCTCTCTTTTTCTCCTCATCCTGTACCCATCTCCACTCATTCTTTCATTCATCTTTCTCTTCTTCAGTTTCTGGCTATATATCTGTCTGTTTGCCTCTCTATCTATCTATCTATCTCCCTCTCTCTCAAATCTATTCCTCCCCCTCTCTCTCTCTCTCTCTCCTCCTCCATTCCTCTCTCCTCCTCCCTCTCTCTCTCCTCTTGACTCTCACTTTCTCTCTCTATCTATCTATCTATCTCTCTGTCTCTCTTTCTCTTCCTCCTTCTCTTTCTCTTCATCCCTTTTTCTCTCCTCCTCTCTCTCTCTCTTATCCTCCCCCATCTCCTACTCCCTCCCATCCTCCCCCATATCCTACTCCCCTTCTCCCCTCCTCCCACCTCCCCCGCTCCCCTCTCTCCCCCACTCCCCTCCCCCCCTCCTTCTGTCCCTCCTTTTATTGTTATTTTTTACGTTGTTTACATCTTTTTTTTATTCTTTGTTTCCTGGTACAGATCCGGGATAAGGGAACCCGAAGGCTGCATAAAAAGACAATAATGCGTTAATTGTCTAGAATTAATAATAATCATTGTCACATTTATTGTTGTTGGTATTTTACTTGTCATTATCTTTATCATTTTTTTGTAGTATATCATCGTTTATTGCTCGATATTTCTGATTGTCATTGTGGTTCGAAAGCAGTAGATACACG
>NC_091589.1:6079553-6087053 GCF_042767895.1 Penaeus vannamei
TTTCTAACAAAATATATTAGCATTTGACTTTACATTAACTAATATTCACTTTCTTACGTAAGGTAGTAAGATTTGCTCTATATAAACTAACGTTTATCCTCTAGCATAACACACAAACATTAGACTTAGCATACTAACATCTGCACTCTAACACTAACATCTACCTACAAACTTAACATGGCAGTCAGTCGGTTTGTTAAAATTGTGCCAAGCCCAACCCTACGAATTTTCATAAATACAGACGCAGAAATAAAGGCATATCTGTCTATATCTCTGATAGATATACATTTAACTATCTATTTGCCAGGTTGATATGCATGTCTAGACTGATAAATATGCATTTATCTCTTTATCTATGCATGTCAAGTATACGAATATTCTTTGGTTCGGGCCTCGCACATTTCTAACAAACCGGCAGAATATCTTAGTCTGAACATAACAGGCTAACATTTATCGGTCCAACAAACTGTTTCTTAAGGCAGCATATTGAATTATTTCCAAGCTAACTTTCTTTACTGAGGGAGAGGGAGAGAGGAAGGGAGGAAGGGAACTGATATGGTAGCCTCTCCTCCTACATTATTGCACGGGAGTAAAGGACGAAGGGAATTGACTAGCTAACACCACCCCCTTGATCTAAAAATCGACCTCACACTACCTGTACCTCCTCCTCCTCTTCTTCTTCCTCTCCTTCTCCTCCTCCTCCTTCTTCTTCTACTAATTACTACTACTACTACTGCTACTACTACCATCACTACTACCAACACTACTATTATCACTACTACTACTGCTACTACCTTTTCCTTTTCCTCTTCCTCTATCCCTTCCTCCCTCTTGCACATATATTTATAAACAATAAGGAAGAGAGGAAGGACCCCCCCCCCTCCTATTAAACTGTTTTTGGAAAGACAGAAGAAAGGAAAATACCCCCCACCCCCCCTCCCCACCACAAATAATTTCCAGATAAAAATACCATCACAGGAAATAGGCTTCTATACCCCATTGCACAGAGGTTAATATTGTAATTTGCAAAGGGTGATGGAAAACTGCAGTCACAAGGGCCTGGGAGTGTGAGGTACCAAAATACGTTTTATAAAGGGTTAATGTAACCAGTAAACAGACGTATTGCTTATCTATGTAACTATCTATTGATCTATCGACATCTCACATATTTCTTTAATGTAGTCGGGTACCCTTGTAGAAATGTTTCTGTCTAGATAATTTACTGATGATAATGATAAAGAGGGCAATAATGATAATACGAATGATAATCGAATTAAAAGTAATAAGAGTAAAAATTATACTGCTGCTGATGGTAATAATGATAGCAATAATAATTACTTATAATGATATTGATAACATTTTTGATATCAATGATGACGATTATTACTGATATTGATAATGATGATGATAGTAACAATAATAATAATAATAAACAATATTAAAAGGAATAAGACTAAAAACAAGAATAGGATTCAGAACAATAATAATAATAATAATAGTGATAATAAACACAACAATGATAAAAAATAAGAATAAGAACAATAAGATTCAGGACAACAAAACAATGATAATAATAATAATAACAACAATAACATTATTAAAAATAGAACAACAGGAACAAAAAAGAAAGAAAGGAATAATGATAATCATAATAATAACTACAACAACAACAACATAATAATAATAATAACAATGATAATAACAAAACACAGTAGAAAATAAAAATTAAACACAATAAAAAAATAAGAATAAAAACTAAAATAGGATTCAGAACAACAAAACAACAACAAAAAATTAAACACAATAAAAAATAAGAATAAAAACTAAAATAGGACTTTGACGAACAACAAAACAACAACGACAAGAGGCAACAACAACAACAACACCCTCAGCCCGTCTCGTTTCGCCAGCGAGCCAAGCGACAGCCGCCCTGCTTAGCGAACACCTATTATCATATTTACTTAAAACTCAACATCTAATTAAATAAACCCAAGGCTAGTACCTTCGTTTCTGGAGTGACTTTTTATCGTTTTAATCTTCCGAACTTTTGGAAAATTAAAGTCGTCAAGGAGAGGAGAACGAAAGTAAAAAAGGGAAGACAAGAAAATAGCGAGTGGTAATTTCGCCGAACTGGTCATTTATCACTAAATGTCAACAATGTCAACGGAGACAAGGACAAACACATGGAGTGAGTGAGCTATTGGATTATGTAAGTATGTATATGTGTGTGTGTATATATGTGGGGGATGTATGAGTGTGTGTGTGTGTGTGGGGGGGGGGGGTGAGAGAGTGTGTGTGTGTGGGGGGAGTGTATGAGAGAGAGAGAGAGAGAGAGAGAGAGAGAGAGAGAGAGAGAGAGAGAGAGAGAGAGAGAGAGAGAGAGAGAGAGAGAGAGTGTGTGTGTGTGTGTGTGTGTGTGTGTGTGTGTTATATCCATCAAAAATTTCATTAAATCTTTTAACTCTACCATTCATATTTTCATTCACGCATATAACCTTATTACTACGTATATCAATTGTACTGGTCTGTTTGTAATTCATCTTCGTATCAGTTAGATTGTAAAAAAGGAAATAATGGTTGTTGACTTTTACCTGGCTTGCCATTTTTCATTTACTTTCATTATTTTTACTTACCTTTTCGTTTTCCGTTCTTCATGGTTCATCTTTTTTTTAATACTTACCCAAAACACTTATCAAAATAATCAGACTCGAAAAATGAACAAAAAAATAGACAATAACTGCATGATAAAAAGTACACATGTATAAACAGTCTGATGCATATAGTATTAAAACAGAAAAAAAATATTCGTAACCAGAAAACTGATTTCCCAACCCGCAAATTGTTGCTAATTCTGGCAGGCAAAGCTGTGTTAGTTTGGGTTAGGTCGGGAATTTATTATAATTAGCTTCTTTCTTGTTCTTTTTTGAGTGTTCTGGGAAATAATATGCCATTATATGACAAACATTGTTCTTGACGTAAATATGAACTGGTATTGTCTGCTGAAAATGCAAATATATTTCTTAAAGGTGGTGGGGAAAGGTTTGTGTAAAAGTGAAGGTGACAAATGCTTGAATATTATCATTTTTCATGGTTTTACATTCCGAAGAACGTAAACAGAAAAGAAAGAAAGACAAAAAAATGAACAATTTCGAAGTGCAGATAATCATGCTATTTTCATGACCCCATTTTCGATAAGTTCGAAATTACCGTAGAGGGAACAAGGCATTTTTGCTACATAACAGGAATCCGTTATTAACAAAGAACAAATACACGAACATAGAAAGTGCAAACGTGGACAACATCAAAGCAAAACAAATGCATGACAAGTACAGTGCTAGCTAACAAGAACAAAGTCTTGGGAGATAATACAGGCATGACAAACCACAAACAAGGCAACAGAGAACGAAAGACCACCCATAAGAAAGAAAAAAACAACAACAAAGAAAGGAAAAAACAACACATTTTTGACCATCAAAGATTTTTAAAAACACAACAATCCCCCAAAAGACAAACAAAAGGGTGCGGATAAGAGAGACAAAAGATAAAGAGAGGGAGAGAGAGAGAGAGAGCATAACAAAACATATGACGAAGAAAACGGGAAACATAAACACAGAGACACAGGCCTACATACAGCAAGACCTCCCAAAATCCTGTTGTTTTTTTTCTCTCAAGCACTTCCACCAGAGGGGAGGGAAGGGGATGCACAGGTAATGGGAGTTTGTAGCTCACCTGATCCAAGCGAGCAGCTGTTCACCCGTAGCCTGACGGGGGGGAGGACGGTGGGGGTGAAGGGAGGAACGGGTGGGAGGTAGAAATGCAGCAAAGGTTCCAAGGGGGTTCCGACGAAGCGCTTAGTGGCTGCAAATACCATTTAAGGGGCGTTAGACACTCTCTTTTGTTTTTGGAAAGGGGTTGGGGTCGTGTTTCTTTTTCTGTATTCTTTCGTTTATATGTTTTAGGTTTGTTTGGGGGGGGGGGGGTGGAGCTTCAAATGCCATGTAAAAGGGATTAGATACTCTATTGTTTTGGGGAACCTGTTTAATTTGTTTCGTTTATACACATCTTTTTCTTTTAATTCGTCTTGGTTGGGAAGATAAATATTATAAGATTGCCCTACATAACATGTATCGTCCTAAGGCGCTTTTCTTGAAGATATAAGGGTGGGAATATCTATATTTCCCTCCCTATTTGTTGGAGAGAAAATATAATTCGACTTTTATTCGTCGTTAAAATTTCCTTCGCCTTCGCCGGTCGCCATTGTTGTGAAGAGACGTTATCAACTGAATTCTCTTGCTGGTTTAAGTGCATTTACAAATGTCACAAACAGATCAAAATACTTCTTGCTCACTCTAACTCCCGGGTGTTTTGCAAATACACGAAATCTTCTGAATCTGCAGTTAAAACACAAAAAAGGAGCAATTTCTCGACCAAGAGAAAAAAAAAGAATTCATCAATGTCAGTAAATTAAACATTCAAGATTTCTCTCCTTGTCTAAATCACTGTCCTTGTTCTCGCCGTCAAAGACAATAAATCCACTAAAACGCGGAATCTACACGGCAATCATTACTCCTTAATGGAACTAGTCCGCGCGCTAACCTGTGACGTCACCAAAGCAAGATGGCCGATACTTAGAGACCGCCGGCTTAAAACGATTTTGCTTTTTTAAATACTTCTTTTTTGTTTAAGCGAACGAGGGTTTGGGTTTGCCGAGCTTCATTTTATATTCTGGTAGTTTCCTGGTATTTGATAAGTACACGTATCACGCTAGAGTATTTATTTACATTTATTTATCCTTTTTTTTTAGACTAGCTTCGGGGCCGGTCCAAATTATTCACGGAGACTTTGGTATTTAATCTAGCGGTTAACCCACTGTTCATATTCAGAGGTACAGGCTGCTAAGCTAAATGCATTATCTTCCCAAAGTGCTGAAGTATCTCTTGTCTATTGAAACCAGTTCAGTGACAGGTTTAATTGTTGTTCTCCGCCAAATTTCATTTTTGAAAACCGCTTTTCTTCGCCCGCCATTTGTTTTGCTTTGGTTTGACTTTTCAATCAAATGTTTCTATTCCATTTCTTTCTTTCCCTCTCTCTCTCTCTTTTCCTTTTGGGGCTGACTTCCTCTTTCTTTCTCTCTCTTTTTTTTTTTTTTTTTTTGGGGGGGCTGATTTCCTCTTTCTCTCTCTCTTTTCCTTTTGGGGCTGATTTCCTCTTTCTCTCTCTCTCTCTCTTTTTTTTTTTTTTTTTTTGGGGGGGGGCTTATTTCCTCTCTCTCTCTCTCTATCTATCTCTCTTTCCTTTTTTTTGATTTCCTCTTGCAGAACTCCCATCCCAGTTCTTCAATTCATCCCTTTCTTTCGCTGAAGACTTAGCCTCTACCTCACTTTTCCAACCCAGGAAATCCTTTCACACGAAGATAAAGGAAACAACAAAGGAAGGAAACGCAAAGACGCCGTAAGATCTGAATCCATTTTGCTACCGAGGGCCTTTCCACTCCTTAATCCCCGAAATGATGGTCCAGAACCCACTCTGAGCGCCACTTGGAATCCAGAACGGGCAAACGGGTTCCCTTGGCTCCTTCGAATAAAGATCGACGATTTATTCGAGTCTTAATGCACGTTCCTTGTTCTAATATAAATCATCAATTAGTTGGGGTTTTTCTTCTTCCTATCACTGAAGTCTACGATTGTAAATGTATATATATATTCTCTCTTGCTCTGTATCTGTCGACCAATTTATCTATCTATCTACCTATTTATCTATCTATCTACCTATTTATCTATCTATCTACCTATTTATCTATCTATCTACCTATTTATCTATCTATATATGCATTTGTCTCTATGACTCTCTCTCTCTCTCTCTCTTTTCCTCTCACTCGCGCCCCCCTCTCTCTCTGTCTGTCTCTCTCTCTCTCTCTCTCTCTCTCTCTCTCTCTCTCTCTCTGTCTCTCTCTCTCTCTCTCTCTCTCTCTCTCTCTCTCTCTCTCTCTCTCTCTCTCTGTCCTCGGCTTGTCAACAAAAACCTGTCGTAATTCTCATTTATTCTCGATACAATTTCGATACAATTAGTTCAGACATATCGGACCTTCTCGGGTTTAAAATCTGTTTTATTCAATGACTTTCTTTTTCATTTATTGAATCATTCGCTGATTTATCCACTCATTTATTATGCTTCAGTGAATTGTGAATACAGGTAAGTGGATCATAATGTAGTCAAGTACATATAGATAGATGCAATGGTAGATAGATATCCGTTATATATATATATATATATATATATATATATATATATATATATATATATATATATATTGTTTTTTTTTTGTTTCTCTCTTTTTTTTCTTTTTTTTTTGCAAGGCAGAGGAAATAATGATGACATAAAACTCTGGAACTAAAATATTTCGTTTAGTAGTGTAAAAAGAAAAAGAAGAGAAAAAGGTTTCTTACACATGTAGTAAAAAGTCTTTTTCGTTATTTCGCTATGAATGATAAATAAATAATAAGAGAAATTATTAAAAATATATTGTATCTCTATCTCTTCTTTCTGATATTCTTGTCGTTGTTTTTCTTCCACTTCCCTCTTCTTCCTCCTTCTACTCCTCTTCCTCTTCTTTGTGTTTTATTTGTCTTTTCCAGTTTCTTCCTCTTCATCCTCCTCCTCCTCCTCTTCTTCGAGCTCGGTTTCCTCTTCCTCTTCTTCAACTTTCTTCTCCTCCTCTTTCTCTTCTTCCTACGCCTCTTCTCTTCCTTCTCCTCCTCCTCATCTTCGTCTTCCTCCTCCTACCTCCACCTTTTCGTCCTCCACATCCCTCCTTCTCCACTTCTTTCTCCTCTTCCTCCTTCCTCACCTCCTCTTCCTTCTTTCACTTCCTCTTCCACCTTCACCTCCTCCTCCAGTTCCTCCATCTCCTCCTCCTCCTCCTCTCCCTCTTCCTCCACCTTCTTCTCCTCCACTCCCTCCTTCTCCTCCTCCACCACTTCTTCCATCTTATCTCCTCTTCCTCCTCCTTCACCATCTTCTCCTATTCTTACTCCTCCACTTCCTCTTCCTCCTCCTTCACCCTCCACCACCTCCACCACCACCTCCTCCTCCTCCTTCACCACCACCACCTACTCTTCCACCACCACCTCCTCCTCTTCCTCCTCCACCACCACCTCCTTCTCCACCACCACCACCTCCTCCTCCCCCGCCCTACCTAACACAACCCAAAAAAATTACTTTAAGATGACAGCAACCTTGGCTCTAATCTGGACCAACCTTCCCGACCCTGAGGTAAGACTAAGGCAAGGTAAGGCAAGGACAGGGGGTCGAGGGAGGGAGGGAGGGGGAGAGGGGGGGAAGGGGAGGGGGAGGGAGGGGAAGAGGGGAAGAGGGGAAGAGGGGAATCAGAGGGAGAGAGGAGAGAGGGAGAGAGGGAGAGAGGGAGAGAGAGGGAGAAAGGGAGAGAGGGAGAGAGGGAGAGAGGGAGAGAGAGAGAGAGAGAGAGAGAGAGAGAGAGAG
>NC_091589.1:6094553-6097053 GCF_042767895.1 Penaeus vannamei
CGTTGTATCTACGGCACTTGCGTTCAGCCATCCAAAAATATCAACTCATATTTTTGTTTTTCTTTTATATCGTTTTTTACAATTTCTGGGAAGCTATTTATATAATTTCTTTCTTCCTTCTCTCTTTTTCATTCTCTTCCTCACTTGTTTGGTTTAAACTTCCCCAACCTATTAAAAAAGACACATTTAAAAATATATCTAGAAGTATTAAAATATATATATACGACAAATCAACGAAAAAAAATCACTATCCACGAACGACACCGGATTGATCGGATATCCAATACACGAACGCTCTCCAGATCAGTCTATCACAGTATTTCATTTTCTCTCATTAATCTTCTCTTCTAATTCTCTTCACTCAGCAATTCTCCTTTTTCAAAACAACAACAACAACAACAACAAAAAAAAAAAAACGATTCCGTGTAGCGAATTCATAAGAAATTTTACAACATAGACTTATAATGTTCTTCCTTCCCGCTTCGGTTAAATTCTTGATGACGTCACGCGGGCAGATAACAGGGTTGTCTCGTCACGCGCAGACGCTAATCCACGAACGCAGTCCCGGCCACACAATCTGCGGGGAGGAGAAAGGGACACGGTATTAAACTGAGACAAATATTGCTTGAGATAGATTTGATTGTTATTAATAGCGAGTGAGATGATCCTTAGAGAAATAAGGATTAATGGTACTAGTGTTGGTTGTTAGGACTAGGTAGGGACTGTTGCTAGTGCTATTACTGTCGCTGTTGTTTTTACTGATACAACTATTACTGTATCAACAACTACAACTACAACTACAATAACAACTACAACTACTAGTACAATTGCAACAACTATAACTACATCTACAACTGCAACTACAACTACAATTATAACTACAACTACAATTATAACTATAACTATAACTACAACAACTGCTACTATTGATACTACTACTACTAATAATAATAACAGTAACAATATTGTTATAACTCATCAAAATATAAAATTTACATACTACTGACACGTAATACCAGCATGTATTCACTTATATATCAGCCAAAAATAGACACTCGAATAAACCCCATATCAATTAGATTACTAATGCAGACATGACATTCGTAAATGGACCTGAAATTGTTTCTTTTATATCTCACACGAAAGATAAAAGGTTAAAGCAACGTTCAGAAATACATCAAGAGCAAGTTAATTAGTCGGTGATTTCGATGCCATGTTAGCTAGTTATCCAAATCTTGTCAAATAAAGACCAGTGAGAAAAAATAATACATTAAATATATTCATTTGATAGCACGAACAAGATAAAAATATTATTCCGCTAAAGAAAAATAATAATAATTTATCCTTATGCGATTTAAGATCACAAAATTAAGTTATTCATTCTGTGGTTTCAACGCATACGAGAAAGCTAGCCGTGTATCTTAGTGTCAAAGAAAACGAGAAGTCATCTTGATTTGCCTTTCATGCCATCGTCAAGTAGAATGAAGTCGATGTCGATCCAGGTCAAAGGTCATGGGGGGAGGGGAGTAATGTTCTATAAAGATAGGAAGGATTTTAGGTCAAGAAGACTATGATGTTTACGAAGACGAAAGGAATTGCAACAACAGCCGTAATAAAGGAAATAACATAGGTATCACGTTTCGAGTCATATTGGTCACCTCTTTAGTTGGAAAATTTATTATGCGAGTGTCCTACCTCGACTAATAAATGCGATAGAGACTAGAAAAAAAATTGAAGACAAGATTAAAAACTACATTCTGGTTCGTGGTTGAGTCATAGAAAACGGGATGGCCTGATCTGTGTTAGGGAAGACTTATGTAGATTTATGCAACGATGTCAACTTTTTTTTCTCTCTCTTTTTTTAGGAAGTGTGTCTGAAGTTAATGCGGGATGTGTGAGGAATAATGATGATAAAAAAGCTTAGGCAAGAATATTTATTTAGTATTTTTTTTATTCAAATGTAATGTTCGTAAATTGATTATGTTAGAAGTTTGAATATATATGAATGACATTCTAGGAGAAAAAATCTCTCACTTCTCTGTCTTTATTTACTCTTCCATCTCTCCATCTTATCCTCCTTCCCTTCCTCTGTCCATCTCCTCCTCCCCCTCTCCCTCCCTTCCACCCTCCCGCCCTCCCCCTCTCCCTCCCTCCCCCTCTCTCCCACCCTCCCTCCCCCTCTCTCCCACCCTCCCGCTCCCCCTCCCTTCCACCCTCCCTTCTCCCTCCCCACCCTGCCACTCTCCCCCTCTCCCTCCCTCCCACCCTCCCATCTCCCCCTCTCCCTCCCACCTTCCCCCTCTCCCTCCTACCCTCCCACTTTCCCCTTCTCCCTCCCACCCTCCCCCTCTCCCTTCCACCCTTCCCCTCTCCCTCCCTTCCACCCTCCCCCTCTCTCCCTCCCCACCCTGCCACTCTCCCCCTCTCCCTCTCCTTCCCTCCTACCCTCCCCGTTTCCGTCTTACCTTCCCCCTTCTCCCCCTCTCCCTCTCCCTCCTTC
>NC_091589.1:6099553-6102053 GCF_042767895.1 Penaeus vannamei
ACACATACTCACTCACCCACCCTCCCACCCTCCCTTCCCCCCTCTACACCCAAAACCCAAACCCCCACCTCTCTCCTCTCCCCCTCCACACCCCATTCCTCAACTCCTAACACTCTCCATACTAGTACAAGTAAAAAGAATTATAACAAAAAAATCGCCCAAAAATCTATGGTAGATACTAAATCTTTGGCCGTTGTCCTTGGCCTGAGCACCGGTAGAGAGGTAGATGAAGTGTTTAAGACCTTAAAGTAGATTACGTGTGGCAACTACTCGGATGGAGTTAGGTTAGGTTGGTTGAAATTTAGGTTAAATCGGGTTAGGTTTAGATTGTATCAAAGTTAGGTTAGGTTAGGTTACATTTTGCTAGAGTTAGGTTAGGTTTAAATTACCTTAAGTTTAGGTTAGGTTAGGTTTAGATTATACTAGGGTTAGATTAGGTTTAGAGTGTTCTAGTTAGGATAGGTTTAAGGAAATAGTTAGTTATATAGTTAGAAATAGTTAGGAAAGGTAAAAGGTAGGGTTATGTTTGGGTTAGGTGAAATAAGGGTCGACTATACTAGGTTAGATTGGTTGAAAATTAGGTTTGGTTGAATTAGGCTTGGTTTAGATTTTACTTGGGTTTGGTTGGGTTTAATGCGGTTAGATTTGGTTTAAATTGCACTAGAGTTAGTTTAGGTTTATTGTGGTTTTACTAGGTTTAGAGTTTACTAGATGCAGATTAGGGTTGAATAATAATGAAGTTAAATAGGGGTAAATTATACTAGGTTAGGTTTAGTTGGGTTAAATCAGACTAAGTTTAGATCATACTAGCGTTAGCTTATGTTCATTGTGGTTAAATTAGGTTACATTGTAGATTATGCTTAGAAAGGTTAGGTCAAATTAAGAGGAATTATACTAGTTTATATTACGTTTAGTTTGGTTTTGTTGAGTCAAATCAAATTAGGTTTACACTACACTAGGGTTTAGTTAGGGTTAATGTGGATATATTCGGTTTAGACTGTACTAAAGGTAAGTTACGTTGGGTTAAATTGGGTTAGGTCAAATGAGGATAAACTATAACAGGTTAAGTTAGGTTTAGTTTAATTAGATGAGGTAATGTAAGTTTGGACTACACTAGATTAAACTATGTTAAGCTGTGTAAAGTTTACGTAAGTTAAATTCAAAGTAGGTTATGCCTTGCTTAGATTAGGTTAGATTAGCTTGGGTTAGATTGGCTTCAGTTATGTTTAATTGGAGAACTAAGATAGTTTAAGCCAAATTAATGACGACAAAGGCGGTTCAGGTTTGTCTAAGCTAAGTTAGGTATTGTTAAGCTGGGTTTGATTATGTATAGTTAGTCCGGTTTAGTTAGGCAAGGTTTAGGTACATTTGGACAGAGGATGTAAGCTTTTGTTGAGTTAGATTAACGTAGGTTAGAAGAGCTTTAGTTTAAGTTACGATAAGTTAGGTTTAGTTTGGTAAGTTTAGTTTAGTTTTACTTTGGTAATATCAGGCATTATCAGGTTTAACTGGATTGGTTTACTTAGGTTAGCCTTAGATTACATTATGAAATGTCTGTCTTTTTACCTCTCTTATCCTCTGTGTGTGTATATATACATACATACATATATGTATACTTACACTCACACACACACACAAATACATATATATATATATATATATATATATATATATATATATATATATATATATATATGTATGTATGTATGTATACACACACACACACACACATACACACACACACACACACACACACACACACACACACACACACACACATATATATATATATATATATATATATATATATATATATATATGTATATATATATATATGTATATATATATATATATATGTGTGTGTGTGTGTGTGTGTGTGTGTGTGTGTGTGTGTGTGTGTGTGTGTATGTGTGTGTGTGTGTGTATGTGTATGTGTGTGTGTGTGTGTGCGCGTGTAAATATAGTTATACGAGTGTGTATATGTGTGTGTGCGTATGTATGCGTGTGTGTGTGTGTGTGTGTGTGTGTGTGTGTGTGTGTGTGTGTGTGTGTGTGTGTGTGTGTGTGTGTGTGTGTGTGTGTGCGTGCGTGCGTGCGTGTGTGCGTGAGCGCGTGCGTGCGTGTGTATGTGTACGTGTTCATGTGCGTGCATGTGCATGCGTGTGCGTGCGAATATACATGTGCTGGTGTGTGCATATGTACATGTGCGTGGGACGGTATACGAGACACTTAAAAACCGGCCAAAAAAACACCCCGTTTTTTGCACGTGTCGTTGGCTCCCCCCTCAGGTTAAATTTACCCCGACGCTCTCTACTGTAGGTTAATTTGACCGCAGATGGTCAGTCCTACCATCATATCATTTACATAAACGACGTTATTAGCGAGATTATCATTATTACGAGTGCCATTACTGTTATTACCGGTACTATAGTATGGAGGTTGTATATTATCTTACGCAATATTATTTTTTTTCCTGAATATGCCCCTCGGTCCATTTGCC
>NC_091589.1:6112053-6132053 GCF_042767895.1 Penaeus vannamei
AAAAAAAAAAAAAAGAAAAAAAAAGAAATAGAAGCGAATTAAAACGAAGAACGAATAAACAGAATGAACAAGGAAATTCAGAAAAAAAGAAAATGTAAAGATGCACCGATATTGAAAACTTTCCAGAATTAAAGATTGCTAATTATAATTAATACATTAATATTTGACAATACTACCGCTTCTTAAACTTGAGTTCGATAAGTTTATGCTATCATAATATATTCCGTTTTATATGAAAATGAATGAAAGTAGTTTGTATTTCTGTTCCATTGTATTGTGGTTTATTTAATACCTACCTTTATTATACACACACACACACACACACACACACACACACACACACACACACACACACACACACACACACACATATATATATATATATATATATATATATATATATATATATATATATATATATATATATATAATTCATTAGAAGCGAAAAGGAAGTCGAGGTATTCAATGTTTGTACGAAAAAAATACTCTTTCATTCATGCAAATAAACAAATAAAAATGAGAGATGAAACGTGAAACAAAGATAAATATCCTTCTTTATATAAAAACATATCTTTGTGTATCATATAAAAAGAGAGAAATCTGTTAATGACAGCAAAAAATCTTGTCCATTTGACCAAAAGAAGGAATGGCTCCCTATCCCTGTGAATGTTCATAATAACAGCTTGACCTATCACGCGCATCTGGCACCCACTTGCAGAGCCCTTGTGGCATTTTTACTGCCGAATTCTCCGCCCTTATCTAGAGCGCACGGGGCATATATCACACCTGTCACCCTATGCCCCTTCCATGCCCTTGACATTCCCTGCCAAGAATCTCATTAGCAGGGATTACTGATGCCGGTTTTGGGCCGAAATAATTCCAGGCATTATCGTACCTCGGCGCAATGGCGGAAGTGGAAGACCGCGAGTTACTCATTCGGAACCGTCAGTCTGGGTCGTGATCTGGGCGAGGAAGGAAGGTCACGCCTTTCTCCTCTCTGGGGCGCGGGAGGATAAGGAACAGAGGGAGGAGGATAAGGTTTGGGAAATTAGATAATCAGGCGGAAAATATTCATCCGGTATAGTAGTGAAAAACACTACTGCAATATATATACATACATATATATATATATATATATATATATATATATATATATATATATATATATATATATATATGTATAATCATTCAAACATATGCACATATGTATATGCATGTGTGTATATATATATGCATGTATCTATATAATATATAAAATATATGCATATATTATTTTCATGTTTGTGTGCATATATACATATTTGTATATATATATATATATATATATATATATATATATATATATAAACATATATACGCATATATAAATACATATATATCGTTTATTTATTAATATTTCTTTGTTTAAAGTCCAACGGAAAAAAATCCGATTTTTGCCACATTCCGAAGTTTTCCGGAATCTTGGAATTATTAAAAGCTTATATAATGCCAGATCTGATTACCGCCATCATGACACAAACGCAATGAATACATATTTATATACGTATTTTCAAATCTTATTTGTTTCTGACACTTCAGTGTACCGATGCGGTATATATATACACAGATGTGTTTGTGAGTGTATAGATAATATATATGTATAAATATGTAAATATATGTTTATGTATCTCTCTCTCTCTCTCTCTATATATATATATATGTATGTTTACATAAACACATATACTGATATATACACATCAGTATGTGTATATATAAATAAACACACACACACACACACACACACACACACACACACACACACACACACACACACACACACATATATATATATATATATATATATATATATATATATATATATATATAAAAGAGAGCGAGAGAGAGAGAGAAGAGAAACACCAAGAGTATGAAGAATATATTTGACATTGCTGCAAGTAGAATATCCAAACGCAGATAACATTTCAAGATTTTTACTTTACATAAATAAATCTTTAATCTAAATTGTCTTGAGGTTTATCATATCAGGTTTCACTAACAAAATTGTGTTGTAGCCTCATTTGGCAGTTGTTTGGTATCATATATACATATATATATATATATATATATAATAATAATAATAATAATAATAATAATAATAATAATAATAATAATAAAGTTTTGTGTGTTTAAATAATCAACACATGGTAGCGTGGTATAAGAGGTTTCTCTCTTGTCCTGCTTCTCTCAAGCAGAAACACATACATTTACAAACAAAGACTTACACACACATATATATCCACATATGCACACACACACACACACACATATATGCATGAAATACTTCTAAAGGTTAATGTGGAGGCCCATGTTATCCCACTGGCATTTCGGGGATTTATATTTTATGCTTCATTAATTGAAACCGCTTTAATTTCCCAGTCACGAACTTGCCTCGTTTGTAATAAAACCTATGCAGCAAAGAGAGAGAGAGAGAGAGAGAGAGAGAAAGAGAAAGAGAAAGAGAGAGAGAGAGAGAGAGAGAGAGAGAGAGAGAGAGAGAGAGAGAGAGAGACTGAGATGGAGGAGAAAATAGGGAGGGAGGGAGAGAGAGAGAGAGAGAGAGAGAGAGAGAGAGAGAGAGAGAGAGAGAGAGAGAGAGAGAGAGAGAGAGAGAGAGAGAGAGGGGGGGGGGGGGAGAGAGAGAAAGAGGGACTGAGATGGAGGAGAAAATAGGGAGAGAGAGAGAGAGAGAGAGAGAGAGAGAGAGAGAGAGAGAGAGAGAGAGAGAGAGAAAGGGGGAGAATAGGGAGGAGAGGGAGAAATAACTCGAGAGAGAGAGAGAGAAACAGACTAACAGAGACAAACATACAAAACCAAATGAAAGACAAAGACAAAAAGAAAGACGAAGAATTTTTTCGTACCTTCCCTGAGTGACAAACAACGCATTACAATACTCATCTCTTCTTCTTTTTCTTCAGTAAACACGAGCTCAAATTTGAGTACATAATGATAACGCAAATTGTAGTCATAATAGCGGTCGTTATTATGATATTACCAAAAGAAAATGTTTAGAATTATGAGAAGAGATGAATAGGAATGAAAGTGTGTGATTTAGTGTGTAATCTGGAGGCCACGGTTGCAAAATGTAATAATTGAGAGAGAGAGAGAGAGAGAGAGAGAGAGAGAGAGAGAGAGAGAGAGAGAGAGACAGACAGACAGACAGACATACAGTAACAAACAGAGGCGGAGAGAGAGAGATAGACACATAGAGAGAGAGAGAGAGAAAGAGAAGAAAGATAAAACGAGGAAGAAAAAAGAGGAAGAGCGAAGAAAAAGAGAGCGAGAGAGACCGCGAAAGAGCGAGAGAGAAAGCAAGAACGAACGGAGAGACAAAAACGGAGAGAATGTGCAGCCAAGCGATCCCAGCAAGACTCCGCGTTCTAGATTCCGAGGCATGAAGGAATTCCACGACTTAGCAACACAAGACTATAACAGGTCAAGGCTTTCCAAGATAACCCAAAAGGAGAAGGGGATTATTACCTACATGCTCTTCGATCCTCTCCCTCAAACTACCCAATCCCCTTATGCGATCGTCTTTTGTTTGTTTACACGGCGTTTCGTTTCACTTATACATCCGGGGAATTCCGAGATTTCCGATATTTATTTTTTTTCTCGAATTCTGAACTTTCTAAAAATTAAAAGTAAATAACAATGTCCAAAGATCTATTGCCAATTACCAACGAGGTAACGTCGATAACAGTAACATCGGTCGACTAATTATATATTGCTGATAATTGATGAGTACCTTCTTGCCTTCCAATTACAGTATTTGTTAGTATTTGTCTGCTAACTGTCCATGAGCGAACAACACCAGAAATGCTTATTACCCTTTAATTACCCGGGTGGAACTGCCTTGGAAAGCGTTTAGTGGTATCCGAACGCACTAATTGTACAACGAACACTTGTACACAGAGAATACCCACAGTAGAAGAGGAGGGGAGGGAGAGAAGGAGAGGGAGAATGAGGGAGGGAGGGAGGAAGGGAGGGAGGGAGAAAGTAAAAAAGACAGAGAGAGAGAATGAGAGTGAGAGATGAAGCGAGAATGAGAGAGAGCGAGAGAGGAAGCGAGAATGAGAGAGAGAGAGAGAGGAAGCGAGAATGAAAGAGAGACAGAGATAAAGCGAGAATGAGACAGATGAAGCGAAAATGAGAGAGAGCGAGAGAGGAAGAGAGAGAGAGAGAGAGAGAGAGAGAGAGAGAGAGGGAGAGAAAGAGAGAGTGAGAGAGAGAGAGAGAGAGAGAGAGAGAGAGAGAGAGATAAAGCAAGAATGAGAATGAGAGAGAGAGATAATGCGAGAATGAGAGAGATAATGAGAGAATGAGAATGAGAGAGAGAGAGAGAGAGAGAGAGAGAGAGAGAGAGAGAGAGAGAGAGAGAGAGAGAGAGAGAGAGAGAGAGAGAGAATGAGAATGAGATAAAGCGAGAATGAGAATGAGAGAGAGAGAGAGAGAGAGAGAGAGAGAGAGAGAGAGAGAGAGAGAGAGAAAGAGAGACTGACAGAGAGTGCTAAATATGCAAATCAAATTATGCCCTTCTCACAGTCGAATCTCCTACGGGTTGAATAACAATGAGCTGAGAATGACATTGAATAACTGGAGAAATGGAAAGAATAATAATAATGGGTGGAGAAGGTAAATGAGTGTATGAAGAAGGAAGAGGAGAGGGAGGGAGGGAGGAGGAAGAGGAGGAGCGGGAGGGGGGAGGAGGAGAAGAGGGGAAAGCAAGAGGAGAAGAAGACGGGAAAGGAAGAGGAGGAGAAGAAGACGGGAAAGGAAGAGGAGTTGGATGAGGGAGGAGAAAGAGGAGCAAGAAAATGTGATGAAAGGAAAGGAGGATGAGAAGAGGAAGAGGACAATGGCAAGAAGAATTTAAAGAAGGATGATCAGGAGGAGGAATAAGACGAAGAATAGAAAGAAGAATAAGAGAAGGGGAAACGAAGTTAGGAGTAAATTATGAGAGTCAGAGAGATAAAGAGAAAGAAGGGAATTGGAGTAGAAAGAAATGTAAGGACGGGTAAAAATAAAAGAAAAAGTAAGAAGAAAATGTTTCAAGAAAAGGAGACTATGAATAATGATGAATGAGAAAGCGAATGATGGAGTAGGAAAGAGGAACTAAAATGAGAAGGGAAGAAAAAGAAGAGAGTAATTTGAAACAAACAGCGAATATATATATATATATATATATATATATATATATATATATATATATATATATATATATGTGTGTGTGTGTGTGTGTGTGTGTGTGTGTGTGTGTGTGTGTGTGTATATATGTACATATGTATATATATATACATATAAATGGAAGAAGCAGCGCATATGAATAAAGATGGAGCAGTAAGAATGAACAATAACAAAAAAGGCAAAGAAACAGGAAATATGAAATATAAGAGAAAATGTGCAGAAAAAAAGTGAAGAGAAGAAGAATAGAAAAGAAAAGTATAAATAAATATATAAAACGAAACACCGAAAAAAACGGTAGAAAAAAGAAAAGAACTTGAAAAGAACTTGAACCGACCCCGATAAGATCACAACCGACAAAACCGAAGCATCGAGACAAATCCAACACCATTACGATGATTAACCGCCATGCGAGCCAGCGTTCGTGTAAGTCGCATGCACGCGGATACCAGTTCTTGAATCCGACTCACGACTTTCTTTTCCCCGTTGGAATGTTACAAATTCGTTATTTAAAAGCCTAACTACTTCCTAAACGAACTAATAAGCTATTTAACAGCCAAACTACTTACTCAAAGACTTACCTACTTGATTAACATCCTACCTACCTACCTAACAAGTTATTCAACGACCTGACAACCTAATCAGCGACCTAACGACCTATTCCACGACCTAACAACCCATTCAAATACCTTGCAACACATTCAACGACCCAACAGCCCATTCAGAGACCCAACAGCCTATTCAAAGGCCCAACAGCCCATTCAAAGACCCAACAGCCCATTCAGAGACCCAACAGCCTATTCAAAGGCCCAACAGCCCATTCAAAGACCCAACAGCCCATTCAAAGACCCAACAGCCCATTCAACGACCCAACAGCCCATTCAACGACCCAACAGCCCATTCAGAGACCCAACAGCCCATTCAGAGACCCAACAGCCTATTCAAAGGCCCAACAGCCCATTTAAAGACCCAACAGCCCATTCAAAGACCCAACAGCCCATTCAAAGGCCCAACAGCCTGTGCAACGACCCAACAGCCTATTCAAAGACCCAACAGCCCATTCAAAGACCCAACAGCCCATTCAAAGACCCAACAGCCCATTCAAAGGCCCAACAGCCCATTCAAAGACCCAACAGCCCATTCAAAGACCCAACAGCCCATTTAAAGACCCAACAGCCCATTCAAAGACCCAACAGCCCATTCAAAGACCCAACAGCCCATTCAAAGACCCAACAGCCCATTCAAAGACCCAACAGCCCATTCAAAGACCCAACAGCCTATTCAACGACCCAACAGCCTATTCAAAGGCCCAACAGCCCATTCAAAGACCCAACAGCCCATTCAACGACCCAACAGCCTATTCAAAGACCCAACAGCCCATTCAAAGACCCAACAGCCCATTCAAAGACCCAACAGCCCATTCAAAGACCCAACAGCCCATTCAAAGACCCAACAGCCCATTCAAAGACCCAACAGCCCATTCAAAGACCCAACAGCCCATTCAAAGACCCAACAGCCCATTCAAAGACCCAACAGCCCATTCAAAGGCCCAACAGCCCATTCAAAGACCCAACAGCCCATTCAAAGGCCCAACAGCCTATTCAAAGACCCAACAGCCCATTCAAAGACCCAACAGCCCATTCAAAGACCCAACAGCCCATTCAAAGACCCAACAGCCCATTCAAAGACCCAACAGCCCATTAAAAGACCCAACAGCCTATTCAAAGACCCAACAGCCCATTCAAAGACCCAACAGCCCATTCAAAGACCCAACAGCCCATTCAAAGACCCAACAGCCCATTCAAAGACCCAACAGCCCATTCAAAGACCCAACAGCCCATTCAAAGACCCAACAGCCCATTCAAAGACCCAACAGCCCATTCAAAGACCCAACAGCCCATTCAAAGACCCAACAGCCCATTCAAAGACCCAACAGGCCATTCAACGACCCAACAGCCCATTCAAAGACCCAACAGCCCATTCAAAGACCCAACAGCCCATTCAAAGACCCAACAGCCCATTCAAAGACCCAACAGCCCATTCAAAGACCCAACAGCCCATTCAAAGACCCAACAGCCCATTCAAAGACCCAACAGCCCATTCAAAGACCCAACAGCCCATTCAAAGACCCAACAGCCCATTCAAAGACCCAACAGCCCATTCAAAGACCCAACAGCCCATTCAAAGACCCAACAGCCCATTCAAAGACCCAACAGCCCATTCAAAGACCCAACAGCCCATTCAAAGACCCAACAGCCCATTCAAAGACCCAACAGCCCATTAAAAGACCCAACAGCCCATTCAAAGACCCAACAGCCCATTCAAAGACCCAACAGCCCATTCAAAGACCCAACAGCCTATTCAAAGACCCAACAGCCCATTCAAAGACCCAACAGCCCATTCAAAGACCCAACAGCCCATTCAAAGACCCAACAGCCCATTCAAAGACCCAACAGCCCATTCAAAGACCCAACAGCCCATTCAAAGACCCAACAGCCCATTCAAAGACCCAACAGCCCATTCAAAGACCCAACAGCCCATTCAAAGACCCAACAGCCCATTCAAAGACCCAACAGCCCATTCAAAGACCCAACAGCCTATTCAAAGACCCAACAGCCCATTCAAAGACCCAACAGCCCATTCAACGACCCAACAGCCCATTCAAAGACCCAACAGCCCATTCAAAGACCCAACAGCCCATTCAAAGACCCAACAGCCCATTCAAAGACCCAACAGCCCATTCAAAGACCCAACAGCCCATTCAAAGACCCAACAGCCCATTCAACGACCCAACAGCCCATTCAACGACCCAACAGCCCATTCAAAGTCCCAACAGCCCATTCAAAGGCCCAACAGCCCATTCAAAGACCCAACAGCCCATTCAAAGTCCCAACAGCCTATTCAAAGACCCAACAGCCCATTCAAAGACCCAGCAGCCCATTCAAAGACCCAACAGCCCATTCAAAGACCCAACAGCCCATTCAAAGACCCAACAGCCCATTCAAAGACCCAACAGCCCATTCAAAGACCCAACAGCCCATTCAAAGACCCAACAGCCTATTCAAAGACCCAACAGCCCATTCAAAGACCCAACAGCCCATTCAAAGACCCAACAGCCTATTCAAAGACCCAACAGCCTATTCAAAGACCCAACAGCCCATTCAAAGACCCAACAGCCCATTCAAAGACCCAACAGCCCATTCAACGACCCAACAGCCCATTCAAAGACCCAACAGCCCATTCAAAGACCCAACAGCCCATTCAAAGACCCAACAGCCTATTCAAAGACCCAACAGCCCATTCAACGACCCAACAGCCCATTCAAAGACCCAACAGCCTATTCAAAGACCCAACAGCCCATTCAACGACCCAACAGCCCATTCAAAGACCCAAGAGCCCATTCAAAGACCCAACAGCCCATTCAAAGACCCAACAGCCCATTCAAAGGCCCAACAGCCCATTCAAAGACCCAACAGCCTATTCAAAGACCCAACAGCCCATTAAAAGACCCAACAGCCCATTCAAAGACCCAACAGCCCATTCAAAGACCCAACAGCCTATTCAAAGACCCAACAGCCCATTCAAAGACCCAGCAACCCATTCAAAGACCCAACAGCCCATTCAAAGGCCTAACAGCCCATTCAGCGACCCAACAGCCCATTCAAAGACCCAACAGCCCATTCAACGACCCAACAGCCCATTCAAAGACCCAACAGCCCATTCAAAGACCCAACAGCCTATTCAAAGACCCAACAGCCCATTCAACGACCCAGCAGCCCATTCAACGACCCAACAGCCCATTCAAAGACCCAACAGCCCATTCAACGACCCAACAGCCCATTCAACGACCCAACAGCCCATTCAAAGACCCAACAGCCCATTCAAAGGCCTAACAGCCCATTCAGCGACCCAACAGCCCATTCAAAGACCCAACAGCCCATTCAACGACCCAACAGCCCATTCAAAGACCCAGCAGCCCATTCAAAGACCCAGCAGCCCATTCAAAGACCCAGCAGCCCATTCAAAGGCCCAACAGCCCATTCAAAGACCCAACAGCCCATTCAAAGACCCAACAGCCTATTCAAAGACCCAACAGCCTATTCAAAGACCCAACAGCCCATTCAAAGACCCAACAGCCTATTCAAAGACCCAACAGCCCATTCAAAGACCCAACAGCCCATTCAAAGACCCAACAGCCCATTCAAAGACCCAACAGCCAATTCAAAGACCCAACAGCCTATTCAAAGACCCAACAGCCCATTCAAAGACCCAACAGCCCATTCAAAGACCAAACAGCCCATTCAAAGACCCAACAGCCCATTCAAAGACCCAACAGCCCATTCAAAGACCCAACAGCCCATTCAAAGGCCCAACAGCCTATTCAAAGACCCAACAGCCCATTCAAAGACCCAACAGCCCATTCAAATACCCAACAGCCCATTCAAAGACCCAACAGCCCATTCAAAGACCCAACAGCCCATTCAAAGACCCAACAGCCCATTCAAAGACCCAACAGCCCATTCAACGACCCAACAGCCCATTCAAAGACCCAACAGCCCATTCAAAGACCCAACAGCCCATTCAACGACCCAACAGCCCATTCAAAGACCCAACAGCCCATTCAAAGACCCAACAGCCCATTCAAAGTCCCAACAGCCCATTCAAAGACCCAATAGCCCATTCAAAGACCCAACAGCCTATTCAAAGACCCAACAGCCCATTCAACGACCCAACAGCCCATTCAAAGACCCAACAGCCCATTCAAAGACCCAACAGCCCATTCAAAGACCCAACAGCCTATTCAAAGACCCAACAGCCCATTCAAAGACCCAGCAGCCCATTCAAAGACCCAACAGCCCATTCAAAGGCCTAACAGCCCATTCAGCGACCCAACAGCCCATTCAAAGACCCAACAGCCCATTCAACGACCCAACAGCCCATTCAACGACCCAACAGCCCATTCAAAGACCCAACAGCCCATTCAAAGACCCAACAGCCCATTCAAAGACCCAACAGCCCATTCAAAGACCCAACAGCCCATTCAACGACCCAGCAGCCCATTCAAAGACCCAACAGCCCATTCAAAGACCCAACAGCCCATTCAAAGACCCAACAGCACATTCAAAGACCCAACAGCCTATTCAAAGACCCAACAGCCCATTCAACGACCCAGCAGCCCATTCAACGATCCAACAGCCCATTCAAAGACCCAACAGCCCATTCAACGACCCAACAGCCCATTCAACGACCCAACAGCCCATTCAAAGACCCAGCAGCCCATTCAAAGACCCAACAGCCCATTCAAAGACCCAACAGCCCATTCAACGACCCAACAGCCCATTCAAAGACCCAACAGCCCATTCAACGACCCAACAGCCCATTCAACGACCCAGCAGCCCATTCAACGACCCAACAGCCTATTCAAAGACCCAACAGCCTATTCAAAGACCCAACAGCCCATTCAAAGACCCAACAGCCTATTCAAAGACCCAACAGCCCATTCAAAGACCCAACAGCCCATTCAAAGACCCAACAGCCCATTCAAAGACCCAACAGCCCATTCAAAGACCCAACAGCCCATTCAAAGACCCGACAGCCCATTCAACGACCCAACAGCCCATTCAAAGACCGAACAGCCTATTCAAAGACCCAACAGCCCATTCAAAGACCCAACAGCCCATTCAAAGACCCAGCAGCCTATTCAAAGACCCAACAGCCTATTCAAAGACCCAACAGCCCATTCAAAGACCCAACAGCCTATTCAAAGACCCAACAGTCCATTCAAAGGCCCAACAACCCATTCAAAGACCCAACAGCCCATTCAAAGACCCAACAGCCCATTCAAAGACCCAACAGCCCATTCAAAGACCCAACAGCCCATTCAAAGACCCAACAGCCCATTCAAAGGCCCAACAGCCTATTCAAAGACCCAACAGCCCATTCAAAGACCCAACAGCCCAGTCAAAGACCCAACAGCCCATTCAACGACCCAACAGCCCATTCAAAGACCCAGCAGCCCATTCAACGACCCAACAGCCCATTCAAAGACCCAACAGCCCATTCAACGACCCAACAGCCCATTCAAAGACCCAGCAGCCCATTCAACGACCCAACAGCCCATTCAAAGACCCAACAGCCCATTCAACGACCCAACAGCCCATTCAAAGACCCAACAGCCCATTCAACGACCCAACAGCCCATTCAAAGACCCAGCAGCCCATTCAACGACCCAACAGTCCATTCAAAGGCCCAACAACCCATTCAAAGACCCAACAGCCCATTCAAAGACCCAACAGCCTATTCAAAGACCCAACAGCCCATTCAAAGACCCAACAGCCCATTCAACGACCCAACAGCCCATTCAAAGACCCAGCAGCCCATTCAACGACCCAACAGCCCATTAAAAGACCCAACAGCCCATTCAACGACCCAACAGCCCATTCAAAGACCCAGCAGCCCATTCAACGACCCAACAGCCCATTCAAAGACCCAACAGCCCATTCAACGACCCAACAGCCCATTCAAAGACCCAACAGCCCATTCAAAGACCCAACAGCCCATTCAAAGACCCAACAGCCCATTCAAAGGCCCAACAGCCCATTCAAAGACCCAGCAGCCCATTCAACGACCCAACAGCCCATTCAAAGACCCAGCAGCCCATTCAACGACCCAACAGCCCATTCAAAGACCCAACAGCCTATTCAAAGACCCAACAGCCCATTCAAAGACCCAACAGCCCATTCAACGACCCAACAGCCTATTCAAAGACCCAACAGCCTATTCAAAGACCCAACAGCCCATTCAAAGACCCAACAGCCTATTCAAAGACCCAACAGCCCATTCAAAGACCCAACAGCCCATTCAAAGACCCAACAGCCCATTCAAAGACCCAACAGCCCATTCAAAGACCCAACAGCCCATTCAAAGACCCAACAGCCTATTCAAAGACCCAACAGCCCATTCAAAGACCCAACAGCCCATTCAAAGACCCAACAGCCCATTCAAAGACCCAACAGCCCATTCAAAGACCCAACAGCCCATTCAAAGACCCAATAGCACATTCAAAGACCCAACAGCCTATTCAAAGACCCAACAGCCCATTCAACGACCCAACAGCCCATTCAAAAACCCAACAGCCCATTCAAAGGCCCAACAGCCCATTCAAAGACCCAACAGCCCATTCAAAGGCCCAACAGCCTATTCAAAGACCCAACAGCCCATTCAAAGACCCAACAGCCCATTCAAAGACCCAACAGCCCATTCAAAGACACAACAGCCCATTCAAAGACCCAACAGCCCATTCAAAGACCCAACAGCCTATTCAAAGACCCAACAGCCCATTCAAAGACACAACAGCCCATTCAAAGACCCGACAGCCCATTCAACGACCCAACAGCCCATTCAAAGACCCAACAGCCCATTCAAAGACCCAACAGCCCATTCAAAGACCCAACAGCCCATTCAAAGACCCAACAGCCTATTCAAAGGCCCAACAGCCCATTCAAAGACCCAATAGCCCATTCAAAGACCCAACAGCCCATTCAAAGACCCAACAGCCCATTCAACGACCCAACAGCCCATTCAAAGGCCCAACAGCCTATTCAAAGGCCCAACAGCCCATTCAAAGACCCAACAGCCCATTCAAAGACCCAACAGCCCATTCAAAGACCCAACAGCCCATTCAAAGACCCAACAGCCCATTCAACGACCCAACAGCCCATTCAACGACCCAACAGCCCATTCAAAGGCCCAACAGCCTATTCAAAGACCCAACAGCCCATTCAACGACCCAACAGCCCATTCAAAGGCCCAACAGCCCATTCAAAGACCCAACAGCCTATTCAAAGACCCAACAGCCCATTCAACGACCCAACAGCCCATTCAAAGGCCCAACAGCCTATTCAAAGACCCAACAGTCCATTCAAAGGCCCAACAGCCCATTCAAAGACCCAACAGCCCATTTAACGACCCAACAGCCCATTCAAAGACCCAACAGCCTATTCAAAGACCCAACAGTCCATTCAAAGGCCCAACAGCCTATTCAAAGACCCAACAGTCCATTCAAAGGCCCAACAGCCCATTCAAAGACCCAACAGCCCATTCAACGACCCAACAGCCCATTCAACGACCCAACAGCCCATTCAAAGGCCCAACAGCCCATTCAAAGACACAACAGCCCATTCAAAGACCCAACAGCCCATTCAAAGACCCAACAGCCCATTCAAAGACCCAACAGCCCATTCAAAGACCCAACAGCCCATTCAACGACCCAACAGCCCATTCAACGACCCAACAGCCTATTCAAAGACCCAACAGCCCATTCAAAGACCCAACAGCCCATTCAAAGACCCAACAGCCCATTCAAAGACCCAACAGCCCATTCAAAGGCCCAACAGCCCATTCAAAGGCCCAACAGCCCATTCAAAGACCCAACAGCCCATTCAAAGACCCAACAGCCCATTCAAAGGCCCAACAGCCCATTCAAAGGCCCAACAGCCCATTCAAAGACCCAACAGCCTATTCAAAGACCCAACAGTCCATTCAAAGGCCCAACAGCCCATTCAAAGACCCAACAGCCTATTCAAAGACCCAACAGCCCATTAAAAGACCCAACAGCCCATTAAAAGACCCAACAGCCTATTCAAAGAACCAACAGCCCATTCAAAGACCCAACAGCCTATTCAAAGACCCAACAGCCCATTCAAAGACCCAACAGCCCATTCAAAGACCCAACAGCCCATTCAAAGACCCAACAGCCCATTCAAAGGCCCAACAGCCCATTCAAAGGCCCAACAGCCCATTCAAAGACCCAACAGCCCATTCAAAGACCCAACAGCCCATTAAAAGACCCAACAGCCTATTCAAAGAACCAACAGCCCATTCAAAGACCCAACAGCCTATTCAAAGACCCAACAGCCCATTCAAAGACCCAACAGCCCATTCAAAGACGCAACAGCCCATTCAAAGACCCAACAGCCCATTCAAAGGCCCAACAGCCCATTCAAAGACCCAACAGCCTATTCAAAGACCCAACAGTCCATTCAAAGGCCCAACAGCCCATTCAAAGACCCAACAGCCCATTCAAAGACCCAACAGCCCATTAAAAGACCCAACAGCCTATTCAAAGAACCAACAGCCCATTCAAAGACCCAACAGCCTATTCAAAGACCCAACAGCCCATTCAAAGACCCAACAGCCCATTCAAAGACCCAACAGCCCATTCAAAGACCCAACAGCCCATTCAAAGACCCAACAGCCCATTCAAAGACCCAACAGCCCATTCAAAGGCCCAACAGCCCATTCAAAGGCCCAACAGCCCATTCAAAGACCCAACAGCCTATTCAAAGACCCAACAGTCCATTCAAAGGCCCAACAGCCCATTCAAAGACCCAACAGCCCATTCAAAGACCCAACAGCCCATTCAAAGACCCAACAGCCTATTCAAAGACCCAACAGTCCATTCAAAGGCCCAACAGCCCATTCAAAGACCCAACAGCCCATTCAAAGACCCAACAGCCCATTAAAAGACCCAACAGCCCATTCAAAGACCCAACAGCCCATTCAAAGACCCAACAGCCCATTCAAAGACCCAACAGCCTATTCAAAGGCCCAACAGCCTATTCAAAGACCCAACAGCCCATTCAAAGACCCAACAGCCCATTCAAAGACCCAACAGCCCATTCAAAGACCCAACAGCCTATTCAAAGACCCAACAGTCCATTCAAAGGCCCAACAGCCCATTCAAAGACCCAACAGCCCATTCAAAGACCCAACAGCCCATTAAAAGACCCAACAGCCCATTCAAAGACCCAACAGCCGATTCAAAGACCCAACAGCCCAGTCAAAGACCCAAAAGCTTGACATTTATTCAACGACTTAACTTTATTTACAGCTGAACCTAATTATTCAACTTCCCTATTTAATTAACGACCAACGATCTAACGTTCCTTCGTTGCTGATTGAAGAATTTACCTATGTACTTACCCATTTAACTTAGCTACCTACCAACTTAACCTACCTAAAAAATCTTGCCTACTTACTGCTCGACCCACGTAAAAACTTGCCTACTTACCTACTTCACCACGTACAAACTTGCCTACTTACCTACCTACTCGTGCCACGTAAAGACTCGCCTACTTACCTACCTACCAACTTCACGTAGAAACTTGCCTATTTACCTACCTACCTACTTCACGTAGAAACTTGCCTACTTACCTGCCTACCTACATATAATGTTGCCTACTTACCTGACCAACTGCCGATCTACCTACCTACTTACCTCCCTCCTCCCTACCAAGAGCAAATCCTTATCCAAATGCACAGAGGGAGTGGACAAGCAAGCAAGAAGATTTTTTGTTGTTGTTGAAGTTCGTTTGGATCAGATTTCAACGGGATGACTTGAGAAAGAGCGAGCAGGCAAGTAAAAGAAGAAAAAAAAGAAAAGAAAAAAAGGAAGAAGAAGAAGAAGAGAGGAGGAGAGAAGGGGAGAAGGAGAGAGGAAGAGAGGAAGAGAGGGAGAGGAGAGAGAGAGAGAGAGAGAGAGAGAGAGAGAGAGAGAGAGAGAGAGAGAGAGAGAGAGAGAGAGAGAGAGAGAGAGAGAGAGAGAGAGAGACGGGTAGAAAAATAAATCGTTAAATAAAAAAATAGAGAGATTGATCTAATTATAAAATGGATTAAGTTGGGTGTTGGTCGTTATCTCTCTCCATACTTCTCTCTCATTCTTTGTCTTTGTCTATCTGTCCCTGTTTGACTGATTGACTAACTTTACTGACTCTGTCTCTCCCTCTCCCTCCCTGCCCCTCTACTTCACTCTACATCACTTTCTTTCTCCACTTCATTACCTTTCTCTCCATCTCTCTCTCTCTCCCTGCCCTCTTCTCCTCTTTCTCTGAACATATCCAATTACCTGTGATTTGCAAACCTGTCCTCCTCTCATCCCCTTTATACCCTCCTCTTTTCGGAAGGGAAAGAGATAGAAGGAAGGGGGAAGGGATGCAATAAACGAAGGAAGATAGCAGGAAGAGGAAGATGGACAGTAAAGGAGGGGGAAGGGGAAAGGAGGAAGAGGGGGAGGGAGGATAAGAGTGCTTTGTGCTTGCAGGGTTAAGGGCATTTAAAGGTTACAAACGCCTTTGCTAGTCTGTGCAGGTTGGGTATTCTGAATATTTTTTGGGCTACCTTCCCTGTGTGTGTTGGGTATACATACTTACATAAATTCATGCATACATATATACATACATAGAAATATGTGTATATGTATGCATATATGCATGTATGTATGTATATATCTATCTATATATGTATGTATGTATGTATGTATGTATATGTATATATACATGTATCTAAATGTGTATATTTATACATATACATGTGTGTGTGTTTTTGTGTATATATATATATATATATATATATATATATATATATATATATATATATATATATATATGCGTGTATATATGTTATATACATGTACTTATATATATATATATATATATATATATATATATATATATATATATATATATATATATATATATATATATATATGCGTGTATATATGTTATATACATGTACTTATATATATATATATATATATATATATATATATATATATATATATATATATATATATATATATATATGTGTGTGTGTGTGTGTGTGTGTGTGTGTGTGTGTGTGTGTGTGTGACAGAGACATGGATAGACAGATAGATACCAGGGAATTCTACGGAATTTCGCCAGCTAAACGGAAATAAAAGACGACCTCTTTTTATTATTTTGTGTGACTACAGATGGTTTGATGTAAACGAAAAGTGTTAAAAACAATATTGTGATATTTTTCTATGTTCAACTAAATCAAACATGAAAATTGCTGAAACCATCCTGGTATGAACTGATATGATGTGGCAGACCGAAAGTCACTGAGGCGGAAATTTCATCCGATGTCACTTCAGCTGGGTCTTCTAGCTGGGCATCACCAAAGGTAGAGCCACAGTCCCATAGAGCGACTTTAAATCTTTAACCCTATAACACTCGAATAACTATGAATAACCGTATACTTTTTAGAAAAATCAAGTTTACAAGTTCTGTGTCACAGTTATATATCAAATACATTTTCTGCGGGTGCATTTTATGTTGTTGAATGTTAGAACATTGTCTTGCTATTTATTGTATATTGTTTTATGCATGCAATAAACAAGAAAGTAACGCAGGGAATCTTATAATCACCAGACGCTGATCCGTTTATGATAGTGTATGGTCCAATTTTATTACTTATTTCCGTTTTCTTTATCATCTGATGTTTAGAGAACGGCAGAAATGCTACGGAAAAGCGAGCATCCCTGATCGATGGGCGAACAGACACATCTACATCTACAGGGATACTGACATACAGATAGAATCCCACAGGCAAAGAAAAAGACACGGACAGACAGATAGACAGCCAAATAGACACAGACAGAAACAGACACACAGGAAAAAAAAAAAAACGATAGAAAAAGAAAACCTCAACGAGAGAGAGAGAGAGAGAGAGAAGAACAGTTGCCGCGTGCCTTTTTTCCCTCCTTTTTCCCATCTTGGAAAGAGAGTAGAATATAAAAAATCAACATCAGCAGGCACCTTGCACCTCTCTACAAGGCGCCCAGAATGTAACTGCAGGGCCGGTATGAAGCAACAGTCGTGCCAGGGCGTGGTGTGAAGGAAGTAGATACGACATAAACAGGTTTTATGAGCGATGTTTACTCCGATCTCGCGCCCGCCAGTGCCATCTGTCGGCCTTTTAACGAAACGATTGGGGTCAGCTGATTACCCTAGATGCGGACGCTTATCATAAGAGGAGGAGGAAAGTGTGTCAGGTGGGGGTGATAGAGAGAAGGAGAGAGGGAGAGAGAGAGAGAGAGGGAGGAAGGGCAAGAATGAGAGAGAGAGAGAGAGAGAGAGAGAGAGAGAGAGAGAGAGAGAGGGGGGGGGGCGAGGGAAGAAGGGCATGAATGGGAGAGAGACAATAAAAGAGGAAGAAAGAGGGGGAGAGGGCAAGAATGAGAGATAAAGAGAAAGAGAGACAGAGACAGCAAGCGATAGAGAAAGTGAGTAAGAGAACGAGTAAATCAGAAATTAGATAACTAAGACACTGACCGAAAGAGTGAGTAAATAAATAAGCGTGAGAGATAGATAAAGAGTAAGAGCTTGATAACCTTAAAAACGGAGAGAAAGAAAATAAAGGAGGGAGGGAGAGAAAAAGAGAGATAGAGAGAAAGAAATATAGATAGAGAAAAAGAGATAAGTAGAGAGAGAGAGAGAGAGAGAGAGAGAGTGTGTGTGTGTGTGTGTGTGTGTGTGTGTGTGTGTGTGTGTGTGTGTGTGTGTGTGTGTGTGTGTGAGAGAGAGAGAGAGAGAGAGAGAGAGAGAGAGAGAGAGAGAGAGAGAGAGAGAGAGAGAGAGAGAACGAGAGAGAAAGGTTAGGTTTCCAGTTTTTCCAGAAGCTTATATTTATTCTTCCTAAATTAATATGTATTAACTAATAAATGTCAGTCGACTGAAGAAAGGATCTAACTCACGTGTCCGAGTTCTACTTTCGGAGTTGAAAGTTGAAGAGAAGTAGAGAGAAGAAGGAGAAGAAGAAGAGAATGGAGGAGTAGGAGAGAGGAAGAGGAGAAGAGAGAGGAGGTGGAGGAAGAGGAAAAAGAGAGAAGTAGTATAAAAGAAAGATGAGAAGGGGACGTAGGAGAAGGAACAGAAGGAGAAGTAGAAGAAAAAGAAGAAGGAAGAGGAGAAGTAGAAGGTAGAAGGTGAAGAGAAGGAGAGGAAGAACATAAGTAGAAGAAAAAAGGAAACAGGGGGGGGGGGGTAAGAAGACACAAAAAAAAAATGAAGGAGAAAAGAAGAAGGAAGGGAGAACGAGAACAGCAAAACGATGAGGATTATAAAGAAGAGGAGGAGAAGAATGAAGAAAAAAAGGAGGAAAGCAGTGAAGAAAAGACAAGACGAAGAAAAAATAGAAAGAAACACAAGGAAGAAAACAATAAGAAAACTGAAAATAAAGACACAAGAAAAGAAAAAGAAAGAAGAAAGACGAGGAACAAAAAAAAAAAAAAAAAAAAAATAGAAGAAAAACAGAAAAAAACACACTTTCAACACATCATACATATGGACGCCACAGACCATCCGAAGGTCTACCTCCACCGAGAGATATTTCCTGAGTATTTGAATCTGTTGTTGTCAGAAAGATAAACATCGGATGTAAACAAGACCGGAGATTTTGGGCGAGAGAGGGCGGAATGGGAGGGAGGGAAGGGAGTGGGAGAGGGAAGAGAGAGGGGGAAAGGGAGTGAGAGGGAGAGGGAGAGGTGGGAGAGGGAGTGATAGAGAAGGGGGTAAGAGGGAGAGAAGGAGAGGGGGAGTGAGAGCGCAGGGAGATGTGGGAGGGGTGGGAGAGGGTAGGGAGGGAGGGAAGGGAGTGGGAGTGAGAGGGAGAGGGAGGGGTAGGAGGGGGAAGGGGGTGAGAGGGAGAGGGGGAGTGAGAGTGTAGGGAGAGGTGGGAGGGGGGGAGGGATTGAGAGGGTAGGGAGAGGGAGAGGGAGTGAGAAGGAAGGGGGTAAGAGGGAGAGGAGAGGGGGAGCGTAGGGAGAGGTGGAAGGGGGGAGGGGGGGAGAGGGAGGGAAGGGAGTGGGAGGGAGAGGTAGAGATAAGGGGGGGGGGAGGGGGAGTGAGAGCGTAGGGAGAGGTGGGAGGGGGGAGGGAAGGGGTTGAGAGGGAGAGGGAGAGGGGAGGGAGGGAAGGGGGTAA
>NC_091589.1:6147053-6167053 GCF_042767895.1 Penaeus vannamei
CACAAAAAACGCCACCACCCTCCCCATCTTCCCCCTCCCCTCCACCCAAACACAAAAAAACACCACCCCCTCCCCATCTCCCTACCTCCTCCTCCAATCAATCAACACAAAAACACAACACCAACATCCCCATCTTAACCCTCCCTCCCTCCCTTCCCTTCCCCCATCCCCCCAAACACAAAAAAACACCACCAACCACCCTATCTCCCCACCCCTCTCCCCAAAAACACCACCATCCCCCCTCCCTCCCTCCCTCACCCCCCTCCCTCATCCCCCCAGTCAATCAAGCCAGCCACAGACCAACCGATCGATCAGCCATCAACCAAAAGCCATCGAGGAAACCGTGCAATATTTTCTCCTTCTGTCCGGCCGCCGTATGCAAATGCACGGACAGATCCTATGCCGGAGACTGGGCCGGATACAGTGGGTCATTTGCTTGCAAGTGCATGCAGGGACAGAGATATACTTCGGTTTTGTTTTTTGTTTTTCCTTGTCGCTCTGAGGCAAAAGGAGGATACGTATGATAGAAGGGAGATGTTTATCACTTGAGGAAAGAGAGAGAGAGGAGAAGAGAGGAGAAGAGAGAGGAAAGAAGAGAAGATTGAAGCATGAAAAGAGAGAGAGAGAGAGAGAGAGAGAGAGAGAGAGAGAGAGAGAGAGAGAGAGAGAGAGAGAGAGAGAGACAGAGACAGAGAGAGAGAGAGAGAGAGAGAGAGAGAGAGAGAGAGAGAGAGAGAGAGAGAGTGAGAGAAGACGGAGAAAGAGAGACGAAAGAGAGAGAGAGAGAGAGAAGACGGAGAAAGAGAGAGAGATATAAAAGAGAGAGAGAGAGAGAGAGGCAGAGAGAAAAGAGAGAGAGAAGAGAAAAGAGAGAGAGAAGGAGAGACATGCACATACACGCAGCTGGCCCACATACAGATCACCAACCGTCAACAAAATCACATTTTCCATAAGTTAACAAACCTTACTTAATTCGTCGACCCTGAAAATACAATTGGTGAAGCGAAGTCCGTGAAATGTAACGATCACGGTCAAAATGCTCGACAACTGCTTCGAATTTTGCTTCGAACCATCAAATAAGGCTAACTTTGTTGTTTACATTAGAACGATTTCGAAATTTCATTTGAACAAGGCTTTTGAATGCATCAGCTACGAAAGAGACATGACATAACCTAGAAAGCTAATTATAGATGCAAATTTCAATCGAAAAGTGGTTAATTTACTCTCCTTTACAATAAAACAATTGAAAGAAAGCGCAGAGAAATTAAACCAAACGGTAAAATATGATTATTCCCGCTAAATAATAATGATGTGAAGACGAAAAATAATGATGATAATAATAATAATAATAATAATAATAATAATAATAATAATAATAATAATAATAATGGCAATAATGATAATTATAATAATAATAATAATAATAATGACAATAATGATAATAATAATAATAATGGCAATAATGATAATAATAATGATAATAATGATAGAAATAAAATTACCAATAATAATGAAAATAAGTTTATTAATGATCCTGATAATAACAACAATACCAGCAACAACAATATAACAATAATAACAACAAGAATAAATAAAGCAGTAAAATATGAACCAATGACCTCATGGCGTTCGAGTCCTACTTAAAAAAAAGTAAAAAAAAAAAAAAAAAACGTAAAAAAGTTCAAGGACACATACATCCTTTTTGAGGATTCTGAGAAGGATTCTGGTCTGACACGAAACGTCATGCACTTATTGTTTCCTGTTTTTTTTTTTTTTTTGTCAATCGTTTAAAATAATAACATCCACCAAAAATGACAAGAACAATGACGACTTACAACAAAATGTACAACCACCTTTGACATCTACAAAAACAACACCAATACCACAACCACTAACAAAAAACAACAAAAAAACAATAAAATACTTATTACAACCAACATCAAACAAAAAGCTCTACCATCGCTAACAACAACAATAACCAACAACAAAATACACTACCACCTTTGACAACAACAAAACCATTAAATAAACAGCAAAGTAACACACCAGCCAACAGAAAAAGTCACATTAACAACAAAGCCAATAATAATATCAACCAACAAGAAAAAATACTACCACTAAGACAACAATAAAAATCCACAATAAAAGCAACATCAACAACAAAAACACCATCACTGTCAATAAACCACAAAATTTCACAACAAATCAACATCAACAACGAAAACAACACCACCATCACTATCAACAGCACACAACACCAACACCACATCAAAAACAACAATAACAACAAAAACACCATCACTGTCAACAACAAACAACAACTCCGCAACGAAAGCAACAATAACAACCACAACAAAACCACCACCCCTATCACCAACAAACCCCACCAACACCCCAACAATATCCACAACAACAAAACCACCACCCCTGCCACCAACAAACCTCACCAACACCCCCAACAAAATCAGCAACAACAAAACTACCACCCCTATCACCAACACCCCAACAAAATCCACAACAACAAAACCACCTCCTCTATCACCAACACCCCACCAACACCCCCAACAAAATCCACAACAACAACCCCCCCCGCCCTATCACCACCAAACCCCACCACCTCCCCAACAAAACCACCCCCAACCAACCACAAAAAGAGACCCTTACCCCCCCCCCTCCCCCTACCAACAACAGAACCAGCACTTATCGTCTCCCTTGGCCAACATAACGACTCAATTAGCCAAGACTGACTGCGAACCGCCTCAGCAGCTTGGCTTATTTCAATTATTCATGTGCTATAACCGTGTCAGTGAAGGGGACTGCGCGAGTGGGCGATATGCTCATTCTGTCTATCTGTTTATCTATTTTTCTGGATGTCTGGCTGTTGGTTTGTTTGTTTGTCTGTCTATCTGTCTGTCTGTCTATCTATCGAGAGAGAGGGAGGGAGGGAGAGGGAGAGAGAGGGAGGGAGGGAGGGAGGTAGAGGGAGAGGGAGAGGGAGAGGGAGAGGGAGAGGGAGAGGGAGAGGGAGAGAGAGAGAGAGAGAGAGAGAGAGAGAGAGAGAGAGGGAGAGAGAGAGAGAGAGAGAGAGAGAGAGAGAGAGAAGGAGATGGAGAAAGACAGAGACAGAGAAGAAACAGAAACAGAGAAGAAACAGAAACAGAAACAGAGAGAGAGAGAAGCTCAACAGACAGAAACAACACACCCAACAGAAAGAGAAAGAGCAAGAAAGAAAGAAAAGAAAGAAAACACGACAAAACACCAACAGACGACACTTCACACTAAAACAAAAGAGAGTCAGTGATATTATGCCGTCATCCTAACAGCAGGAGGATCCATTACCGAGCTTCATTCCTTATTTGCGATCGAAGAGGATCCAACCCCCTCGCAATCTCCCCCTTACCCCCCCCCCACCCCCTTTACCCCTTCCTTATTCCCCCCTCTCTCTCTTTCTCTCTTATTCTTTTACCCATTTCTCCATTCTCCTTTCAATTTTATCTCTCCTTCCCTCCCTCGTTTTCATCCTCCTTCTCTTGATCCCTCACTCTCTCCCTCCCTCCTTCCCTTCTTCCCTCCCTCCCTCCCTCCCTCCTTCCTCCCTCCCTCCCACCCCCCTTCTTCCCTCCCTTCCTCCCTCCTCCCTCCCTCCCTTCCCCCTCCCTCTCTCCCTTCCTCCTCCCTCCCCCTTTCCTCCCTCCGTCCTTCCCTCCCTCCCTCCCTCCTTCCCTCCCTCCCTCCTTCCTTCCCTCCCTTCCTCCCTCCCTCCCTCCCTTCCTCCTCCCTCCCTCCTTCCCTTCCTTCCTCCCTCCCTCCCTCCCTCCCTTCCTCCTTCCCTCCCTCCCTCCCTCCCTCCCTCCCCACAACACTCGACCTTGGAGAAAAGTGTCTTCCAGGAGATGGGACGTAAAAACTACCGGAGGATCAGCAGAACAAGTGAACTTTTCAGAAATTACATAATGTGTCGCAAAAACATGAGACAACACACACAGACACGCACACACACTCGCACACCTTCACGTATACATACTCGTACACATGGATGTACATGTATACATATATGAATATATATTGACATGTATGTACACACACACGTACGTATGGATAGGCATGTACACATATATAAACGCATACTGACATGTATGCCTACATACTCGCGCACATAGATGTACATGTATACACATAAACGCACAGATGCACGCTTATACACGCATGTGCACATATATGCACGCACACTCATGCCGACATGCACGCATCCGCACACATATGTACGTAAATATAGACAAACAAACAATTATTTTCTACACACACACACACACACACACACACACTCACACACACTCACACACACACACACACACACACACACAAACTCACACACACACACACACACACACACACACACACACACACACACACACACACACACACACACACACACACACGTACGTTCCGCTTTTACCTTTCTGCAGCTAGCTCGAGGCGTGTCGGTAAAAGGTAATAGATTAATCAACTTCAACCTCCCTCCTCTCTCCCCCTGCCCATTCCTATTTAAATCTTTAAAGTGAAGATTAATTGTGGGCGAGTTCATTAATGACCCCTGCGGATGCTTTTGTCATAGATACCCCTTATAAGACGGGCGAGAGAAAAAAGAGAAAACGTGTCTTTTGTTGTGATAGAAAACGGGAAGATTTATGCGGGTTGCATAGTATGGTTGGGTAGAAGGGCTTAAAAAAGAAAAAAACATAAGAAAAAAGAAAATAAAACAGTCTGTTGGATCTTTTTCCTTTTTTAACCTTCTTTTTTATAGAGAAGAGAAAGGGGAGTAGAGGTAGAGGGAGGGAGTGAAGGAGGGAATGGTAGAGAGAGTAAAAAAAAGAGGTGAAGATAAATAGAAAGTGATGGAGAAAAAAACAAGTAGATACACATATGCAAAATTAAAATAAATCATCCATAATAACAGTAAGAGTAACAATAAAACTAGACAAATAAACATCCGCTCAAAAACAACAACAACATAAAAAGCGCAATTACACCCCCCCCCCAAAAAAAAAAAAATGATGATACTAATAATGATAATAATAATAATAATAATAATAATAATTATAAACATAAACATTATAATTTTAAACATCCACTCCCAAAAACAACCTCCCCTCAAAAAAATATTGAATAATAATAATATAAATATACAATAATACATAAAAAATAAAGATATAGAAAAATAAGTAAATAAAAATAATCAAGAAACATATAATGATAATAACAAACACGCCACACACACCCCCCCAAAAAAAAAACTACACCAACAAAACAAACACCTACACCCCCAAACAAAAACAAAAATACGAAGCCAAACAAAGACAAACAAAAACACACATACACCCCCCAAAAAAAAAAAAAAAAAACGAACCCAAACAAAACAAACACCCACATCCCCCCCCCCAAAAAAAAAAAAAAAAAAAATATATATATATATATATATATATATATATATATATATATAAATATATATATATATACGAACCCAAACAAAGACAAACAAAAACAAACACCCAACCCAACAGCATTGCTAACGTCACCCGCGCATCAATTTGTCACATGCAAAATCCTTCAGGAGCGAGGAGGTCTTCAGCAGCTCTTCTCTGACCGGAGCTGAGGGGCGGAGGGCGGAGGGGCGGAGGGCGGAGGGCGGAGGGGCGGAGGGGGCGGAGGAGCGGAGGGGAGGGAGGGGGCGGAGGAGGGGAGGAGGGGCGGAGGGGGTGGAGGGGGCGGAGGGGGCGGAGGGGGCGGAGGGGGCGAAGGGGCGGAGGGGCCGGAGGGGCGGAGGGGCGGAGGGGCGGAGGGGCGGAGGGCGCGGAGGGCTGGCGGAGGGCGCGGAGGGCTGACGGAGGGCTGGCGGAGGGCTGACGGAGGGCGCGGAGGGCTGACGGAGGGCGCGGAGGGCTGACGGAGGGCGCGGAGGGGCGGAGGGGCGGAGGGGCGGAGGGGGCGGAGGGGCGGAGGGGCGGAGGGGGCGGAGGGGAGGAGGGGGCGGAGGGGACGGAGGGGCGGAGGGGCGGAGGGGCCGGAGGGGCGGAGGGGGCGGAGGGGGCGGAGGGGACGGAGGGGGCGGAGGGGGCGGAGGGGCCGGAGGGGCGGAGGGGCCGGAGGGGCGGGGGGGCCGGAGGGGGCCGGAGGGGCGGAGAGGGGCGGAGGGGCGGAGGGGCCGGAGGGGAAGGAGGGGGAGGAGGGGCTGGAGGGGGCGGAGGGGCGGAGGGGCCGGAGGGGCGGAGGGGCGGAGGGGCCGGAGGGGCGGAGGGGCGGAGGGGCGGAGGGGCGAGGGGGCGGAGGGGCGGAGGGGCGGAGGGGACGGGAGGGGGCGGAGGGCGGAGGGGGCGGGAGGGACGGAGGGGAAGGAGGGGGCGGAGGGGACGGAGGGGCCGGAGGGGGCGGAGGGCGGAGGGGCGGAGGAGGGCGGAGGGGCGGAGGGGGCGGAGGGGGCGGAGAGGGGCGGAGGGGCGGAGGGGCGGAGGGGCCGGGAGGGGGCGGAGGGGCGGAGGGGGCGGAGGGGCGGAGGGGCGGAGGGGCGGAGGGGCCGGAGGGGCCGGAGGGGCGGAGGGGGCGGAGGGGGCGGAGGGGCGGAGGGGGACGGAGGGGACAGAGGGGGCGGAGGGGGCGGAGGGGGCGGAGGGACGGAGGGGAGGAGGGGACGGAGGGGCCGGAGAGGGGCGGAGGGGCGGAGGGGCGGAGGGGCGGAGGGGCGGAGGGGCGGAGGGGCGGAGGGGGCGGAGGGGCGGAGGGGCGGAGGGGACGGAGGGGCGGAGGGGCGGAGGGGCCGGAGGGGCGGAGGGGCGGAGGGGGCGGAGGGGCCGGAGGGGCGGAGGGGCGGAGGGGGCGGAGGGGCGGAGGGGGCGGAGGGGGCGGAGGGGCGGAGGGGGCGGAGGGGCGGAGGGACGGAGGGGCGGAGAGGGGCCCTCAGCTCCGGTCAGAAAAGAGCGGAGGGGCGGAGGGGCGGAGGGGGCGGAGGGGCGGAGGGGGCGGAGGGGGCGGAGGGGCGGAGGGGGCGGAGGGACGGAGGGACGGAGGGGCGGAGGGGGCGGAGGGGCGGAGGGGGCGGAGGGGGCGGAGGGGCGGAGGGGGCGGAGGGGGCAGGAGGGGCGGAGGGGGCGGAGGGGCGGAGGGGGCGGAGGGGGCGGAGGGGCCGGAGGGGCGGAGGGGCGGAGGGGCCGGAGGGGCGGAGGGGGCGGAGGGGCGGAGGGGCGGAGGGGCCGGAGGGGCGGAGGGGCCGGAGGGGGCGGAGGGGCGGAGGGGGCGGAGGGGCCGTTGGCGACATTGGCCCGATATGGTGGGCGTCGGAGGGGTTAGTTGGGGGGTTGGGGGGAAGGGATGGAGGGAGGAAGGAGAGGGGGGTTGGTTGGGGGGTTGGGGGAGAGGGAGGGAGGGAGGGAGGAGGGGTGGGTGGGGGTTGGGGGGAAGGGGGGTGGGAGGGGTGAGGGGGAATCGAGTGGCGATGGGAGGTTTTTTGACAATGGAGATGGAGCAAGAGGAGCAGAAGATAGGGGAGTAAGATGATGAAGAGGTGGAGGAGAAGGAGAAGGAGGAGAAGAAGAAGGCAGAGGAGTAGGATGAGGAGGGGGAGTAGGATGAGGAGAAGGAGTAGGAGGACGAGGATAGAGATGGAGGAGGAGGAGAAGATGGGGGAGTAGGATGAGGAAGAGGAAGAGGAGAAGGAGATGGAGGAGAAAAGAGAGGAGGCGGAGAAGGAAGAGGAGTAGGAGGAGGAGGAGAAGATGGGGGAGTAGGATGAGGAGGAGGAAGAGGAGAAGGAGATAGAAGAGAAAGAAGAGGAGGCGGAGGAGGAGGAGGAGGAGGAGATGGAGTAGAAAAGAAGAGGAGGCGGAGGAGGAAGAAGAGAAGGAGATGGAGGAGAGACGAAGAGGAGGAAATCCAGGAGAAGGAAGACGAGAAGGAGATGGAGGAGAAAGAAGAGGAGGCGGAGTAGGAGTAAGAGGAGGAAGATGAGAAGGAGATGGAGGAGAAAGAAGAGGAGGCGGAGTAGAAAGAAGAGGAGGCGGAGGAGGAAGAAGAGAAGGAGATGGAGGAGAAAGAAGAGGAGGAAATACAGGAGAAGGAAGACGAGAAGGAGATGGAGGAGAAAGAAGAGCAGGCGGAGGAGGAGTAAGAGGAGGAAGATGAGAAGGAGATGGAGGAGAAAGAAGAGGGAGGGGGAGGAGGAGAAGGAGGAGATGGAGGAGAAAGAAGAGGAGGCGGAGGAGGAGTAAGAGGAGAAAGAAGAGGTGGAGATGGAGAGGGAGGAGAAAGAAGACGAGAAGGAGATGGAGGAGAAAGAAGAGGAGGAGGAGGAGATGGAGGAGGAGGAGGAGATAGAAGAGAAAGAAGAGGAGGCAGAGAAGGAGGAGTAGGAGTAAGAAGAAAAGGAGGAGGAGGAAGAGGAGAAAGAAGAGGAGGAGGAGATGGAGGAGGAGACGGAGGAGATTAAGAGGACAAATTCCAGCCTCGCAGTGCCAAGGAGAGGCGGTTAAGCACGCGCGCTGCACACTAATTCGAGGAAAAAACGTTGATTTTGACCTTCAAGACGTGTTTATCGTTACCGGTACTTCTTTTTTTTTTCTCTCTCTCTTTCTTTCTCTTTCGTTCTGTGTCTGTCTCTTTCTATTTCTTTCTCTTTCGTACTCTCTCTCTCTCTCTTTCTATTTCTTTCTCTTTCTCTTTCGTTCTCTCTCTCTCTCTCTTTCTATTTCTTTTTCTTTCTCTTTCGTTCTCTCTCTCTCTCTCTCTCTCACTCTCTCTCTCTCTCTCTCTCTCTCTTTCTACTTCTTTCTCTTTCGTTCTGTCTGTCTGTCTGACTCTCTCTCGCTCTCTCTTTTTCTTTCGTTCTATTTCGTTCTCTCTCTCTCTCTCTCTTTCTCTTTCTTTTTCTTTCTCTTTCCTACTCTCTCTCTCTCTCTCTCTCTCTCTCTCTCTCTCTCTCTCTCTCTCTCTCTATTTCTTTTTCTTTCGTTCTCTCTCCCTCTATCTCTCTTTCTTTCTCGTTTGTTCTTTCTCTCTGCGTGTGTATCCTTTTCTTTCGTTTTGTCTTTCTATCTCACTTTATCTTTTTCTCTCTCTGCTTTCTCATTCTCACTCTCTCTCTCTTAACGTCTTTTTAATTTCATTTCATTCCCATTCTCTTTCCTTCCCTCCCTCCCTCCCTCCCTCCCCCTCTCTCTCTCTCTCTCTCTTTGAAACTAGAAATGATAATAATGATAATAATCATAATATTAGTAATGATAACAACAACAAAAAAAAAATATAAAAATAATATCATAGGAATAATAATGACAATAACAACAATATTGAAAATCAATACTTTAACAGGAGCATCACCTCCCCCTCTCCCCCCTACCCCCTCGCCTTCCCCCTTAACTGTCCTTTCTCCCCCTCCCTCCTCCTATCCCTACCCTCCCCTTTCCCCTTTCTCCCACCCCCTGCCATTCCCTAATTCTTCATCCCAAACCCCCTTTCCCTCCCTCCCTCTTCCACATATCCCTCTCCCTCCCCCTCCCTAACCCCCTATCCCCTCCTCCACCTTTACCCCCCTCCCTCCCTCCTCCGACACCCCTCACCTTCCCCCCCTTCCCTAACCCCCTACCCCCCATCCATCTACTACCCCCCCTTCTCCCTCCCTCTCTCCCCCCTCCACATCCCTCACGTTCTCCCTCCCTGTCCCTAACCCATATCCCCCATCCACCTACTACCCCCCTCCCCACCTCCCCTTCCCTCTCCTCCCTCCCCTTCCACCAACCCCCACCCTCTTCCCTAACCCCTATACCCCATCCACCTACAACCCCCCTTCCCTCTCCTCCTTCCCCTTCCACCAACCCCCTCCCCCCTCCCCTTCCACATACCCCCTCCTTCCCCTCCCCTCCCCTTCCACCAACCCCCCTTCCCCTTCCACCAACCCTCTCCCCCCTTCCCCACCTCCCCCTTCCACCAACCCCCCTCCCCCCGCCACCTCTCTTACGCCTCCAAAGATAATGAAAATCACATCCGTTTAGTAATAAGCTATTTACGAGTGCATAATGGTGTTCTCTCTCTCTCTCCACCTGCAGACGCTCCATCTCGTCACCTCCTTATCTTCATTCTTCTCTTTCCTCTCTCTCTGTCTGTCTGTCTCTCTTTCTATCTATCTCTCTCTCTCTTTCTCTCTCTCTCTCTCTCTCCTTCTCTCACTCTCTCTCTCTCTCTGCTTCTCTCTCTCTCTCTCTCTCTCTCTCTCTGCTGATGTCTTTTTTTCTTTTCTTTTGTTTTTTTCTAGTGTGCTTTGGTTTGGCTTCTTGTTATTTTTCGTCTTATTTTCTTTTCTGTTTTTGTTTTTATGTTTTTCGTCTTTTTCTTCTCTTTTTATTTTCTTTTTTTATTAGGTTCTTGTTTCCTCTTTCTTTTCAATTTTCTTTTTCTTAATTTTTTTTCTTTTTCGTGTCTTTCTACCCTTTCTTTTCTTCTTCTTTTCCTTCGTCTTTTTATCTTTTATTTTTTTTCTTCTTCTTCAACATTGCTCTTCTTGCCTCCTTTTATTCTTCGTTATTTTTCTTTCTTTCTTCTCGAAATTCATATCCACTTATTCTTACAGAGAGAGAGAGAGAGAGAGAGAGAGAGAGAGAGAGAGAGAGAGAGAGAGAGAGAGAGAGGGAGGGAGGGAGGGAGGGAGGGAGAGAGAGAGACAGAGACAGAGAGAGAGAGAGAGAGAGAGAGAGAGAGAGAGAGAGAGAGAGAGAATGAGAGAGAGAGAGAGAGAGAGAATAGAGAGAGTCAGAGAGTAATAGAGAGACAGAGACATAGACAAAGAGAGAGAGAAAAGAGAGAGAGAGAGAGAGAGAGAGAGAGAGAGAGAGAAAGAGAGAGAGAGAGAGAGAGAGAGAGAGAGAAAGAGAGAGAATGAGATATACGAAAAGATAACTAGCACCTTTTTATCAATGATTCCCCACCAATTACCAAACCTCTGTAGTTATACATTTATAATTACTGACAATAGGCTTGCTGTTACGACCAATCATAAAAAGACACAGACAACCAGAATGCATAATGTTATATAATTATCATTATATACACATAACAAAAAGGATATTTCCATAATATTACAACCAATTAAAGTCAATTAAATTTCTCAGCCACTATAATAATAAAACATAATATATGTAATTAATCATATTGTTAATTATAGTTATAAACTGTTTATTTATTTTTTTCTTTTTTCGATTTTTATTTCCTCTTTCTTTCTATTGTCTTATCCTTCCGTTTCTTTCTACCCTTTCTTTTCTTCTTCTTCTCCTTCACCTTCTCCATTCTTTTTAATTTATTTATCCTATTTTGCTTCATGTTTTTTTTATCCTTTTCCTTTGGCAGTATAACCAAGCCTTTAAATTTAAACAAATCTCTTTTATTCCATCCTATTTTCTATACTTTAACTTGCTGCTGTATTTCAAGCCTAATCCTATAATTTTTTCATTCTACTTTCTACATTCCAACTTTCTGTTATATCCTACGCTTGAAAAACATCCTATCCTAAAACAATATTTCACCATAAATCATCCTATCCTTAATATTAATCCTAATCTTAAAATCTCTGCCTGTCTGCCTGTCTGTCTGTCTGTCTCTTTCTCGTTTTCTCTCTCTCTCTCTCTCTCTCTCTCTCTCTCTCTCTCTCTCTCTCTCTCTCTCTCTCTCTCTCTCTCTCTCTCTCTCTCTCTCCACCATACACCAATATATCCTGAAGTTTGGGGGTTGGAAATCCTTGCTCTATCCTTTATGCTATATCCTAAATCCTATCCTTACCCTATCCTATCCTAAAGCAAAATAGATGTTACCATACACCATCCTATCCTACGGCTAAGGAGAGGAAATCCTTGCTCTATCCTTTATCCTAAATCCTATCGTTTATCTATCCCATCCTAAGACAAGATAGAGTCACCCTATAACATCCTAGCCTTGAGTGAAGAGGAGTAATGATAATCCTTTCTCAAGCCTTTATGTTTTATCCTAAATCCTACGTCAGACTATCCTTCTCTAAAACACAATCCTTGCTGCGATCTTAAACTTTATCCTGAAACCTTATTTTATATCATAAATACCTCTAAATCCGTATTTCTTTATCATAATTACCTCTAAATCATTATTCTATTATTACAATTACCTCTAAATCCTTGTTTTATTATTACAATTACCTCTAAATCCTTGTTTTATTATTACAATTACCTCTAAATCCTTGTTTTATTATTACAATTACCTCTAAATCCTTGTTTTATTATTACAATTACCTCTAAATCCTTGTTTTATTATTACAATTACCTCTAATCCTTATTTTATTATTACAGTTACCTCTAAATCCTTATTTTATTATTACAATTACCTCTAAATCCTACATTTCATCCTGTCTTATCTTTGACCCATAATCCTTTACTACCCTATCTATTTTTTATCATTTACTCGAATTCTTGCCTCAATTCTCAGGTATTCTTAACCTTAAATCCTTCATCTTTTCACTGTTTTTTTATTGGCATTATTATTTTATATATTTTTTGCATTATTTTTTTATTGGCATTTTCCCCTTGTTTCTTTTTCATTGGCAATATTTTCTTTTCTTTATCACTCGTTTCGTTATCCTCTTTCTATCCTCTCGCGTAGTAGACAGATAGATAGATAGATTGATAGAGAGAGTGAGAAAGAGAGAGAGGGAGAGGGAGAGGGTGAGGGAGAGGGAGAGGGAGAGGGAGAGGAGAGAGAGGGAGAGGGAGAGGGAGAGGGAGAGGGAGAGGGAGAGGGAGAGGGAGAGGGGAGAGAGAGAGAGAGAGAGAGAGAGAGAGAGAGAGAGAGAGAGAGAGAGAGAGAGAGAGAGAGAGAGAGAGAGAGAGAGAGAGAGAAAGAGAGAGAGAGAGAGAGAGAGAGAGAGAGAGAGAGAGAGAGAGAGAGAGAGAGAGAGAGAGAGAGAGAGAGAGAGAGAGAGACATAGAGAGAAAGGTGGGGAGAGACAGAAAGAAAATAAAGAAAGAAAAAAAGAAAAAAAGAAAAAGAAACCAAAAGACCGAAAGAGACCGAAAAAAACACAGAAAAAAAATATTAAGAACTCGACAGACAGACACACCAATAGACAGACAACCAAACAGACAGACAAACGAACCTAAAAACAGACAAAATAAGTATTAGAACGAGAAAGGTTTTCATGACTCCGATGCTCTTGACATACAGGAAAATAATTCGTTAGTCTTCAGTCGTGCAATGATAAGCTGTTGCATGAAGGTCAAATAATAATAATAAAAAAAAATAATAAATAATAATAATAACAATTATAAGGATAGAAACTGAATTTGATAATAAAAAAGATAACAAAGTTCGAGTGGTATAGAGATGGAGTGTTGTTGCATGAAGGTCAAATAATAAAAAAAAAAAATAATAATAATAATAACAATTATAAGGAAAAAAACTGAATTTGATAATAAAAAAGATAACAAATAAATAAATAATAATAACAATTATAAGGAAAAAAACTGAATTTGATAATAAAAAAGATAACAAATAAATAAATAATAATAATAACAATTATAAGGATAGAAACTGAATTCGATAATAAAAAAGATAACAAATAAATAAATAATAATAATAACAATTATAAGGAAAAAAACTGAATTTGATAATAAAAAATATAACAAAGAAATAAATAATAATAATAACAATTATAAGGAAAAAAACTGAATTCGATAATAAAAAAGATAACAAAGAAATAAATAATAATAATAACAATTATATGGATAGAAACTGAATTTGATAATAAAAAAGATAACAAATAAATAAATAATAATAATAACAATTATAAGGAATAAAACTGAATTTGATAATAAAAAAGATAACAAAGAAATAAATAATAATAATAACAATTATATGGAAAAAAAACTGAACTTGATAATAAAAAAGATAACAAAGAAATAAATAATAATAATAACAATTATAAGGAAAAAAACTGAATTCGATAATAAAAAAGATTACAAAGAAATAAATAATAATAATAACAATTATATGGAAAAAAAAACTGAATTTGATAATAAAAAAGACAACAAATAAATAAATAATAATAATAACAATTATAAGGAATAAAACTGAATTCGATAATAAAAAAGATAACAAAGAAATAGATAATAATAATAACAATTATAAGGAAAAAAAACTGAATTTGATAATAAAAAAGATAACAAATAAATAAATAATAATAATAACAATTATAAGGATAGAAACTGAATTCGATAATTAAAAAAGATAACAAATAAATAAATAATAATAATAACAATTATAAGAAAAAAAAACTGAATTTGATAATAAAAAAGATAACAAAGAAATAAATAATAATAATAACAATTATAAGGAAAAAAACTGAATTTGATAATAAAAAAGATAACAAATAAATAAATAATAATAATAACAATTATAAGGAAAAAAACTGAATTTGATAATAAAAAAGATAACAAATAAATAAATAATAATAATGAATTTGATAATAAAAAAGATAACAAAGAAATAAATAATAATAATAACAATTATATGGAAAAAAACTGAATTCGATAATAAAAAAGATAACAAAGAAATAAATAATAATAATAACAATTATAAGGATAGAAACTGAATTCGATAATAAAAAAGATAACAAAGAAATAAATAACAATAATAACAATTATAAGGAAAAAAGCTGAATTTGATAATAAAAAAGATAACAAAGAAATAAATAACAATAATAACAATTATAAGGAAAAAAGCTGAATTTGATAATAAAAAAGATAACAAATAAATAAATAATAATAATAACAATTATAAGGAAAAAAACTGAATTTGATAATAAAAAAGATAACAAAGTTCGAGTGGTATAGAGATGGAGTGTTGTTGCATGAAGGTCAAATAATAAAAAAAACAACAACAATTTGAAGGAAATTAAGAGAATTCGATAATAAAAAATTAAACAAAGTTGTTGTTGCAATAATAATAAAAAACAATAATAAAAAAGTAATAACAGTTTTATGGAAATTAAGGGAATCCGATGATAAAAAATTAAACAAAGTTCGAGTTAAATAGAAATAAAATCAAGGAATTTAAAGCAAGATATTGATGAATTAACGATAAGTGATTTGATAGGAAATTAATATAGTTCGTGTTATGTGAAGATAAAATTGAGGGAATTAAAGGGAAATATAAATGGAATAATATTAGATAACTAAGTTAATCATGAAACTGAATTAGAATTGGAACAGACACAATCAGATTTAAAGATATAATCATATGAAAACCATCATAAGAGAAAATTAGATTCATACAGATTAAAAATCAAAATACACCCCCCCCCCCCAAAAAAAAAAAAAAAAAGAAGAAAGAAAACAATGATGATGTTAATAATAATAACAACAACAACAATAATAATAATAATAATAATAATAATAATAATAATAATAACAATAATAATAATAATGATAATAATTACAATAATGATAATAATAACAATGATGACGATGATGATGATGATGATGATGATGATAATAATAATAATAATAATAATAATAATAATAATAATAATAATAATAATAATAATAATAATAATAATAATAATAATAATAATAATAATAATAAAAATAATGATAATAATAACAATAATAATAATAATAATAACAATGATGATGATGGTAATAGTAATAATAATAATAATAATAATAATAATAATAATAATAATAATAATAATAATAATAATAATAATAATAATAATAATGATGATGATGATGATAATGATGATGATTATTATTATAATGATAATAATAATAATAATAACAACGATGATACTAATAATAACAATAATAATAATGATGATGATGATGATAATAATAACTATAAAAAGGAATAAATAAGTGAAAATCCTGACTGACAAAAACAACTCAAGTTTTATTCACAAGGAAATTAACGAATAATATAATCGTGATGAAGATTAATGATAATAGCGAATGAAGGAGATGGGAGAATCGGATGAAAGTGAAGGTCAAGGAGAAGAGGAGAGGATGAAGGTGAAGTGGGAAGGAACGAGAAGGAAGGAGGTAGGGAGAGGGAGAGGAAGACAGAAGGAGGAGAAGCGAAAGAAGATGGAAGAGGGAGAGGGAGAGAAGACGGTAGAAAGGAGAAAGAAGGAGGGAGGCAGAGAAAAGGGGACATGGAGAGCGAAAGCGAGAGCGAGAGAGAAAGAGAGAAAGAGAGGGAGAGAGAGAGAGAGAGAGAGAGAGAGAGAGAGAGAGAGAGAGAGAGAGAGAGAGAGAGAGAGAGAGAGAGAGAGAGAGAGAGAGAGAGAGACGTACCGAGAAGTGTTAGACTGATAAATAAATAATATAAATACATATACAGCCAAACAAAGGAAATAAGAATAAAGGTGATAATATTGCCGATAATGTAAATAACAACGAAGAGAACAAAAACAAAACCGACAATAACTTTAAAACCATATAACAAAAGTACCAACCACATTAACGACAATTAAACTAACGATACCAGTAATAATGTCAATAAACATCAATAATAACAGAATTGATAACAAAAATACTAAGAATAACAACAAAAACAACACAGTGACGAACAACAAAAAGCTAAAACAACAATAATAATGATAATGATGGTAATGATATTTCATGATAGCAATAATATTAATAGTGATGATGATAATGATAATAATAACAATGATATTAATAACATTAATGCTAGTTATGATAATGGTAATATCATAACACCAGCAACAGTAATAACAATAAATATAATAATAATAATAATAACATGAATAACAACACAACAGCAGCAACAATAATCATAGCAACAGTAGTGATAATGATGATAATAATAGCAACAATAATAAATCTAACAATAATAATGACAAAAACAATACTTATAATAATAATGATAATAATAATAATTAATAATAATAATAATGATAATAGTATAGCAATAGTAATCACAATAATGATAGCAATGATAATGATTATCATTATTGTAACAATAATACTCATACTACTACTATGACTAATAGTACAGATAATAATAACAATAAAAACACCAATTTCATTTGTTGCTATTTGGATTCACTGCTTCATTTCTTTTCATTATGAAAAAAGAAAGAATATATATATATATATATATATATATATATATATATATATATATATATATATATATGTATGTATGTATATATATATGAGGCCGGACCACAAACCGCTACAGGTTTTGTTTTTGTAACTATCAGTGGCCCATGCTGCCGGAAACCAATCAGAGAGTTCCTTTGTAGTCACGTGCTAGAGGACAACCAATCAGAGAGCTCCTTTGTAATCACGTGCTAGAGGACAACCAATCAGAGAGCTTATCTGTAGTCACGTGCCAAACGACAACCAATTACAGAGCTCCTTTGTGGTCACGTGATAGAGGACAACCAATCAGAGAGTTCCTTTGTAGTCACGTGCTAGAGGACAACCAATCAGAGAGCTCCTTTGTAGTCACGTGCTAGAGGACAACCAATCAGAGAGCTCCTTTGTAGTCACGTGCTAGAGGACAACCAATCAGAGAGCTCCTTTGTAGTCACGTGATAGAGGACAACCAATCAGAGAGCTCCTTTGTAGTCACGTGCTAGAGGACAACCAATCAAAAAGAGTCTTTTATTTTGGTACCCTTTGGCTCCACTTTTTCTCTCTTTTTATCTGTAAAAAAAATCCTAAAAGCAGCAAATAAAATACGTGTGGCCAAAGAAGAAAGATTATGAAAGGTAAAAAGAAAAAAACAACAATAACGACCATTATAAAGAAGAAAGATAATGAAAAAAAGAATGAAAGAAAAAAACAACAATAACGACCATTATAAAGAAGAAAGATAATGAAAGAAAGAATGAAAGAAAAAAAAACATATATATATATATATATATATATATATATATATATATATATATATATATATATATATATATATGAGGCCGGACCACAAACAGCTACAGGTTTTGCTTTTGTAACTATCAGAGGCACATGCTGCCGGAAACCAATCAGAGAGCTCCTTTGTAGTCACGTGCTAGAGGACAACCAATCAGAGATCTCCTTTGTAGTCACGTGCTAGAGGACAACCAATCAGAGAGCTTGTCTGTAGTCACGTGCCAAACGACAACCAATTACAGAGCTCCTTTGTGGTCACGTGATAGAGGACAACCAATCAGAGAGTTCCTTTGTAGTCACGTGCTAGAGGACAACCAATCAGAGAGCTCCTTTGTAGTCACGTGCTAGAGGACAACCAATCAGAGAGCTCCTTTGTAGTCACGTGATAGAGGACAACCAATCAGAGAGCTCCTTTGTAGTCACGTGCTAGAGGACAACCAATCAAAAAGAGTCCTTTATTTTGGTACCCTTTGGCTCCACTTTTTCTCTCTTTTTATCTGTAAAAAAATCCTAAAAGCAGCAAATAAAATACGTGTGGCCAAAGAAGAAAGATAATGAAAGGTAAAAAGAAAAAAACAACAATAACGACCATTATAAAGAAGAAAGATAATGAAAAAAAGAATGAAAGAAAAAAACAACAATAACGACCATTATAAAGAAGAAAGATAATGAAAGAAAGAATGAAAGAAAAAAAAAAACAATAACGACCATTATAACAAAGGTAATGAAACTGTACCAAGGTTGAGTTCTACCCTTGTCCCATTCTCTCTCCCCGGTATGCGGTGTGAGTCATGTGGCTTCTTATGAGGTCATGTGTTGAATAATGGGTGACCTTGTTTCTTTCTTTTTTCTTTTGTTTTTCTTTCGTTTTTTTATTTATTTTTTCTCGTGTATTTATTTTCTTATTCTTGTTTCGTTTTGTTTTTATTCACTGTTTGTATGTTTGTCTAACTTTCTGGGTATGTTTCCTCTCTCTCGTGTTTATTTTTCTATTCTTCTTTCGTTTTTATTTTCTCTGTATTTGTATGTTTGATTAAGTCTTTATATATGTTTGTCTGTCTGTCTGTCTGTCTGTCTTTCTTCTCCTCCTTCTCCTCTACCCCACACCTCATACGTATCATTATTTATGAGGTTCTAAATGAATCACGGCGTCATGAGGCACGTGACTGATAAGCCATGAAGTCTCGGCTGATTTATGAGTTATGAGGCTTGTACCCGATCTCCTGAGTTATGAGGTTGTGATTAATGAGGCGGAGCACGTGATTTTTTAGTTAAAAGGTAAGTAACCGAGATATGAATCATGATCTCATTTCTGAGTTATGAGGATGGCCATGTGTTATGAGTTATGAGGCTGGTATTAAATTCATAACATATGAGATTTGACATTGTATGAGTTATGAGGCTATTATCTGATTTCTCGACTTATGAGAATTATGCCTGATGTCGGCCATGCGAGGATATGTATGAGGTTGGGAAAGACAGTATAAGTTATTAATATGTGGCAATATATGATGATTAGCTCCGACCTCCTAACTGATGAATTATGAGGTCGAATTGAATTTAAAATCACAAAAGCCATCAGCAACGAATCCCATGAGACTAATTACCATCATTAAACATAGCGGAACTATATCTCGTTACAATTAAATACAGTACTTAGGATTCCCAAGTGGCAAAACATAAGAATGATGAGGTTAATAACATTTATGAGGTCGATGCCTAGTTTATAATGTATTCAACATCATGAAAATGCAACAGCCGATGCAATACAACTAATGAATTCAGAACTGATTTTAAACGCTCTCTCGAATGCCGAACACGATCATATTATTTTCGTCTTTATGATTCTTGGACGTAAGGGTCATTTTTTGGTGTTCTAACAGAGAACAGCTGTTCCTGTGCAAACCATAAATAAATTAAGCTAGAATGAGACGAGGAGTGAGAGGTAGAGAAAAAGGAATTTATATACTACATATATATATATATATATATATATATATATATATATATATATATATATAGAGAGAGAGAGAGAGAGAGAGAGAGAGA
>NC_091589.1:6177053-6179553 GCF_042767895.1 Penaeus vannamei
GTGTAAGAACATGGACGTTTGGAGTGTGTGTTTGTGTGTGGATAAGTGTGTGTCTGTGTGGGGGGGGGGGGTTAGATGAATGTGGGGGGGGGGCGAGGGTTGGGGTGTGTGTGTGGGGTGTGTGTGTGTGTGTGTGTGTGTGTGTGTGTGTGTGTGTGTGTGTGTGTGTGTGTGTGTGTGTGTGCGTGTGTGCGTGTGTGCGTGCGTGCGTGTGCGTGTGTGTGTGAGAGAGACATAGAATAACCTATATGCACATTTATGTATTCTTCTTCATATATCACTAAAATAAAAAACTAGAGGGAGCCAAGGTGAGAATTTGGCTGCCTCAAAAATCTATGAAATGGAACATTGAAAAGGAACAATATATATATATATATATATATATATATATATATATATATATATGCATACATATACATCCATCCATCCATATATATATATATATATATATATATATATATATATATATATATAAGTGTATATACATATATATATATATATATATATATATATATATATATATATATATATATATATATATATATATATATAAGTGTATATATATATGTATATATGTATATATATATATATATATATATATATATATATATATATATATATATAAGTGTATATATATATATATACATACATATATATATATATATATATATATATATATATATATATATATATATATATATATATATATACATACATATATATATATATATATATATATATATATATATATATATATATATATATATATATATATATATATATAAACACTTATTTTGGGGGGAAGGGGCCTACCACAAACAATAAGAAACACACACGCAGCTGCTGTCCTTGCAATGTTATTTTAAAACATTAAGGTTTTATACAATTCACAATAATCTTCACACGAACAATAAGGAGAGCAGAAAAAAGGACAATGACTAAGACAAATATCACAAAAACAACAATGACAGTGATACAAGAAAAAAAACAAAATATAAAAAAGAACAACAATAATAGTACACACGCACTTGATAAACCAACGGAAATAGAGAGAAATATAAAGAAAGGAAGAAGAAAAAAATAAACAACGAAATATTAAGATTACAACAACGGATTTAGAAAAAAAAAGATGTAACTTTGCTTATTGATAAAGTAAATTATTTTCAAGATTATTTCATCAAATACCATCCTGTTAAACGATTCTTTTATACCCATTCTCTCTCTCGTCTTCGCTCTTTCATTATTGTCATTATAATCATCATCACTGCCATTGCTACTGTTGTCATTATTACTTTTCTTATCATTATTACCATCATCATTATCAATAACATCGTCGTCATCATTACTATTACTATTATTATCATCACTATTATTAATATTGTTATCATCGTTGCTATTATTATCATTATTACTATAGTTATCATTACTATTACTGTTATAATTATCATTATCATTCTCATTGTTATCATTATTGTTAATAGAATTATAATTATCATCATCAATATCATTATTACCATTTTTATTACCATCATTATTGTCATCATTATCACTGTTTTCGCTATTATCATTATAATCCTCGTTTTTATCGTTAACATAATTATCATTATAACTATCACTATTGTCATCTTTCTTATTATCACTATCATTATTCCCATTACTAATATTAATACGATCGTTATTATCATTACTACAACTGTTATCATTATAATTTTATTACCATTATTTATATTATTATATCATTACTATTACTATTTATTATCATTTATATTATCATAATCATTATCATTATCATCGTCAATTTCATATACATATCATTAATTGATTGATCATTATCATTACTATCATTTATATCATTATACTCATTATCATTATCATTATCAATTTCTCATTAATATTATTAATTTATGTATTTGATTATATCATTATCATTACTATCATTTATATTATCATAATCATTATCATTAAAATCATCAATTTCTTATTAATATTATTAATTGATTAATTTTATTACATCATCATCATTACTATCATTTATATTATTATAATCATTATCATTATCATCATCAATTTCTCATTAATATTATCAATTTATGTATTTGATTATATCATTATCATTACTATCATTTATATTATAATCATTATCATTATCATCATCAATTTCTTAATAATATTATTAATTTATTAATTTTATTACTATCATTACCATTACTATCATTTATATTATTATAATCATTATCATTACTATCATTTATATTATTATAATCATTATCATTATCATCATCAATTTCTTATTAATATTATTAATTGATCGATTTTATTACATCATTATCATTACTATCATTTATATTATTATAATCATTATAATTATCATCATCAATTTCTCATTAATATTATTAATTTATATTTCATAATGTATATTAATTTATTGATTTTATTATATCATTATCATTACTATCATTTATATCATTATAATCATTATCATTACTATCATTTATATTAT
>NC_091589.1:6192053-6197053 GCF_042767895.1 Penaeus vannamei
GTCTTAGAGAATGAACTATCAGAGTAATTGAAGCAAAACGATTTTTTTAGAATTATGATTGATCTGCGGGTACTAATATGAAAGCCTTGATATAATCATTACCTTAATAAAATGACGATGGAAATGATGACAATGAAAACAATAATAAGAACTAATAACAACGTCATATCTGTAACAACAATATCAATAAGCTAAGATAAAATCAAATTAATCTAAAATGCCATTCTTCTTGACATTTACTACGACGTACACCCACTTAAAAAAAAAATTATACCAAAATCTACAAAATTTCCAAACAAAAAAAGCACACTACTTCAAAAAAATCCTTTCATTTCGCACAACTTTCCACATCACAATCCCCAGCATATCACTTCATCATGACTACATTAACGTACTTAAATCTTGCATAAATCGCAGCATTTTGCCGACCGCAATGCCCGCTGCCCTTTCAGAAAGAGTAAGTTGTAAATGCTGACTTAAAGTACCACGGTATGTCTGATGCTGCATCTGCTGGTGTCAGATTAGCGATCATAAAAGGGTGGATCTGTATTTGGAATTTTTATTTCTTTTCGCTCTTTCGGTTCTTTGTTTATTTATTTAGTTTTTTTTTCTATCTCTTTTCTTTTCATTTGCAGTCTCTTATTTTCTGTCTCGTTGCCTCTCTCTCTCTCTGTCTCTGTCTTTCAATCTTTCTCCCCCTTTACTCTCTCTCTCTCTCTCCCTCCTCTCTCTCTCTCTCCCGCCCCCCCCCCTCTCTCTCTCCCCCTCCCTCTCTCTCTCATTCTCTAATTCTCTCTCTCCCATTCTCTAATTCTCTCTCTCTCTCTCCCTTTCTCTCTCTGCGTGTATGTTGATGTATGTGTACATATAACACCATGCACGCCAAGAAAGCAAAACGTGTAAACAAACACACAAACAACAAACTTACATCAAGAAATACCATTCCATTCCAACATTTCCATAAATTACAAAAGTCCCCCCCAAAAAATGGTCCCTTAACACGCCATCTATTGCGAGAAAAAACAACCTGAACTCTTAAACTGATTGAATTAAGAAATTAATAAAGAAAGTCTGGGAGGTTTGGGGGAGGGAAAAAAATTAACGAGCCGGCACATTATCAGAGAGTCTAGACAGTTGGTGATCATCTCGGTTTTGAATTAATAAAGAGAAAATAAATAGAAAGATGATAAAACGAGTGACAGTCTCAGGTCTATTATTCATATGCATGTACACTGTCTTTCTGTTTGTCTATCTGTCTCTGTCTCTCTAAGTCTGTCTGTCTGCCTTTCTCTCTATGTCTGTCTTTCTGTCTCTGTCTGTCTCTATGTCTGTATGTCTGTCTATCTGCCTCTGTTTGTCTCTATGCTCTCTCTGTCTCTTTCTCTCTCTTTCTTTCTCTCTCTCTCTGTTTCTGTCTCTCTATTATAATTACAAAGCCACGCACAAAATCACAAACAGAAAAAATACAGATTCCTAAAAACCGCCCAAAAATCCAATCAATATAATTAACTTTAATTAATTAACATCACTTCAAATTTAACATCGCCACCACAAGACAGAATTTCCAGTCACCGAATTCTATGACCCTCCAAAAACAACAAAAAACAACAAAAAATCCTTTAAACGAAGACACTCTTAATTAATCTCTTCTTTTGTTTCTTTCTTTTTTTTCCTCTTTCTTTTTCTCTTTTGATGTTCTTGTTTCTTAATTTTCTTGTTCTTGCTTTCGTGTCATGTTGGCCGTAAAGTTGATATACGAGTATCTTAAGTTCCTTGGTATGTGTTCTCTGCTTCTCTATGTCTCTGTTTGTTCCCTCTTTCTTTCTTTCTCTCTTTTCGTATGTCTGTCTGTTTCTGGCTATGTGTTTGTCTGTATGTGTCTCTTTGTTTTACTTTCTCCCTCTCTCTCTCTCTATCTATCTATCTTAATCTCTCTCCCCACCCTCTATCTCTCTCTCTCTCTGCCCCCCAATCTCCCTCTATCATTCTCTCTCTCTCACTCTCTCCCTCTCCCCCCTCCCTCTCTCTCTCGCTCTCTCTCTATCTCATTTCCCTCCTCCTGCAAAACTTACAGTACGCACACACACACACACACACACACACACACACACACACACACACACACACACACACACACACACACACACAAGATCACATTGACCTACGTAACTACATTCACCCATTCCATCGCCCACCCTCCCCCCCTCCCTTACCCTCCCCCCCCACTAACAAACAAACACCCTTCAGACGAACCGCAAATCAAGAACAGAAAACAGAAAACTACTTTTTATCTACTTGTCTCGACGAGTAGATAACCAAAGACAGGACTGGATTCTACTTTCCTCTCACTCTCTTTAGCAAGCGAGGAGAGTAGGGGAAGGGGGTGGGGTGGGGGGTGGGGGGGTGGAGGGGTTAGGGGAAGAGAGAGGGGGATGGGGGAGGGGAGGTGAAGGGAGGAGGGAGTTTAAGGGAGGAGGGGGGAAAGGAGGAGGGAGGAGAGGGGAAGAGAGGGGGATGGGGGAGGGGAGGTGAAGGGAGGAGGGGGAGGAGAGGGGAAAGGAGGAGGGGGATGAGGAGAGGGGAAAGGAAGAGGGAGGAGGGGGGAGGAGAGGGGAAGAGAGGAGGGAGAGGTGGAGGGGAGAAAAAGGGAGAGGGGATGGGGGAGGGGAGAAGAGGAGAGGGAGGATAGCGAAAGGGAAGGAAAGGAATGGGAGGAGGAAAAGACGGGAACAAGGAGTGAAAGAAAACAAAAATAAAAGCCAACGAAAACGACAAAAAGAAAAGAAAGAGAAAAAAAAACACAGAAAGGAGATGAGAAGGAAGAAGGTGATAAAAGAGACGAGGAAAGAAGGAAAGAGAGAGGGATAAGGGCCAAAGGAGGGGGCGGGGGGGGGGGGAGGGGGCTGACTAGGAAGGGGGTCAATTACTAGTCGTCTACCCGATTGCAATATCTGAAAGTCTGCAATCTGTGCTGTACTGTTGCGAAGTCAGATGGGTAGCACTTTCTTCCCCCGACGCGGCAGGGGGGGTCCGTTTTTATCTTCCTACCCTCTTTCTTTCGCCCTCTCTATCTCTCTCTCTCTCTTTTTTCTGTTCATCGAGTTCTCTTCTGTCTATGTATTTATTACCTATCTTCTCACTCTTTCTCTTTCTTTCTTTCTGTTCATTGATTTCTCTTTGTCTATATATTTATCACCTTCCGCCTCATTCTTTCCCTCTCTATCTTTCTTTTTCTCTCTTTCTGTTCATCGATTTCTTTGTCTATTTATTTATCACTTACCCCCTCATTCTTTCCCTCTCTATTTTTCTCTTTTTCTCTCTTTGTTCATCTATTTCTCTCTGTCTATATGTATTTATTACTCAACCTCTCTCTCTTTTTCTATCTCTCTTGATGTTCACCTATTTCTTTGTCTATGTGTTTATCACTTCCCTTTCTCTCCTTATCTATTTCTTTCTTTCTGCTCATTTATTTTTGTTTATCACTTTCTCTCTTTTTATTGGTCTGTCTCTTTCTCTCCATCTATTTCTGGTTATATGTATCTTTCTTTATTTCTATCTGTCTCTTTCTCATGTATTGATCTTTCTCTTCCTCCTTCTCGATATCTATTCCTCTCAGTCTATCTATCTATGTCTTTTCCTATCTATATACATTTTCTCTTTTTATTAATCGATCTTCTATTAACCTACTTCTTTCCCTTTCCTTCGAATTATCTCTTTCCTGTTTTTCTATTATATTACTTTTTCTCTAACTATATCTTTCTCTCTTTCCATTCATCCATCTCTATCTATCTATATCGTTCTCTCAAACTATCTATCTCTCTCTCTTTCTATCTATCCCTATCTCTCTTTCTGTGCAACAGTCTTTTTCTTTCAGTCTTTTTTATTTTTCAACCTGTTTTTTCTATCTTATTTTTTCTCTGCCTTCCTGCCTCTCTCTCTATCTGCCCCCTTCTCTCTCTCTCTCTTCCCATCTCACTTTCCTCTTTCTCTCCTCACTCTCTCTCTCTTTCCTCTTTCTCTCTCTCTAATTTCCTCTTTTTCTCTCTCACACTTTCCTCTTTCTCTCCTCACTCACTCTCTCTCTCTCTCTCTCTTTCTCCCTCGCCCTCTACCCACCTCTCCCACCTCCACCCCCCCCCAGCTCCCCCGCCCCACACCACACACGCTTAAAACAAAACCCCACAATATAAAAAAAGTCTCAGATCCAGCATCCCAACACAAACTGCCAAGACGCAACTCAAGATCTCAGAAGACACGTAAAGCATCTTCAAGAAAAGAAAAGAAAAGAAAAGAAAGAAAACGGAGGTGGGAGAGGCGGGAATGCGGGGAGGGGTGGGTGCGGGGGGGGGGGGAGAATGGGCTGGATTTTGACTTTTAGAAAATGGGTTGGTGGCTTACTTTCGGTGGAAAACTGTTCTTGTTAATAAATATGTCGGGAGTGGATTCGAGACGGAGCTTAAAAAAAAGGAGGAAAAAGTTTGTGAGAACATTTATATGCTTGCACGTGTGTGTACACACGATTACACACGTTCGCACACACACACACGCAAGGGCACACGCATGAACGCACGCACGCACACACACACACACAGACACACAGAGACAGACAGACACATACACACACACACACACACACACACACACACACACACACACACACATATATATATATATATATATATATATATATATATATATACATAAAGAGAAGGGCTTCATTCAACTGCAATACGTTGAAGTGCAGTGGGGGTATGAAGTAATAATTCGCATTATGTTGCAGATATTATTTCTCACAAGTTCCGGTTCAAACCTCTGATGAAATACACAGAAAGCAGTTCTTTCTTTCATTTCTCTCTCTCTCATTTATACACACACACACACACACACTTTCACACTTTCACACAGGCACACACACACACACTCTTTCACACTTTCACACAGGCACACACACACACACACACACACACACACATATATATATATATATATATATATATATA
>NC_091589.1:6224553-6227053 GCF_042767895.1 Penaeus vannamei
ATTTAATATACGGGTAATATGGTTGGGTTCGGTCAGCCCTCCGGAACATTGCACGAAACCCTTATCGCAACCTATTATTTAAGTGTTTCACATGGCTGGATAAAGGAAGAGAGAGAAAAAAGAAGTTACACTACTTTGAAAAAAGGAATAAAAGAATGTGACATACTTGAAAAGCGAGTACAAGTCCAAGCGTCATGGCGGAGTGACCACCGAATGTGTCCGAGGCTGTAAACAAGGGTCGTACAATCGAGAAATAAGCAGACGACGACATTACTGCTTCCTTATTTGGTCTCGTCACACACACAAACGCAATTAAAATCTCTGAGATAAATGTACGACACGGCGCTCGGCCAAAAGAATGATTGGTTCTTTCCAAAAAAAAAGGGGGGGAAGAGAAAGAGGCGGAGAGAAAAAGTGAAAAAGGGAGGGCAGCTTAAACAAAATAGTTCGGGAGGTGGAGTTGAGCGCCTGGCAAAGCTAATCGAGATGCACGTACGACTTGGCGAAGAATGCTATGTGAAGGCGACATTCCAGATTTTTTTTTTCCTTTTTATTGGTTCGGAGAAAGAGAAGGGGTGTAAGGAAATATGGAGCGTGTGATGTTGTTATTAGTCTGTTTATTGGTACCTGTTGGTTATGTGATTTCATTTCTATGCGCAAAGTTACATATATGTAAGGATATACGTGTATCGACACACACACACACACACACACACACACACACACACACACACACACACACACACACACACACACACACACACACACACACACACACACACACAAGCACTTTTAAATACGTGACCGAAATCAGTTTTCCATTGCTAATTCGCTACAATCATAGATAAAGTGTTTTCGTAAGGCTCCCAAAGAGTGACCTGTTTTTGCTCTTGCAATAATTGCTGACAGACAGACAGACAGACAGACAAATACTCAAACGCAACTCCCATTTTTCATTATTGCTACACACACACACACACACACACACACACACACACACACACACACACACACACACACACACACACACACACACACACACACACACACGCACACACACACACACACACACACACACACGCACGTGCGCACACACACACACACACACACACACACAGACACACACACACACACACACACACACAGACACACACACACACACAGACACACACACACACACACACACACACACACACACACACACACACACACACACACACACACACACACACACACACACAAGCACACATACACACACACACACACAGACACACACACACACACACACACACACACACACACACACACACACACACACACACACACACACACATACACATCTATATTTATCTATATGTACATGTATAGCGTATCGAATGTATCCTCGTGAGCCAACTGTCCAATGACGGAACTCTGCCTAAGGAACTGGGACCGAAACAGCTTGAATTGGTCTTTTTCGGTCTATTGGTCCTCCAGGGGGGCATATTCAACTAACAGAAATAATAACATATAGATTCATTTTACTGTATACGTTTAATCTAAAATAGGTTAACGAAATGAAAGGGATTTACATTTTCGACAAATTTTATTCCGTGAGTCCTGCAAACGGACTAATCTTTAATTTAACTATATATCATTTACGGGTTGAAGCTTAGGCCCCAGGGACGAAAATCGTAAAAAAAAAAAAAAAAAAAAATGATATGTCGCCCCCTCTAATTCCACTCTGCACTTGGCCATTTAGTTATGTACTTGATTATTCATTCATGTATATTGTCAATGAGTAACGGATGTGGCTATGTATTCATGCATGTGGCCATTCCGTCATTTACTCGTACAGTTGGTCATTTAGTCATACATTTAACTGTTTTGTCATGCACTTGACCATTTATTCAGGTACTTGGCCACATATACACTTGGCCATTCAGTCACACATTTGGCCATTTACTCAGACACAAAGCCACGTAGTCATGCAATTGGCCAATCAGTCATGTGTTTGATCATTCAGTCATGCACTTGGCCATTTAGCCATGGATTTGGCCAATCAGCCATGCGCTTGGTCATTCAGTCAAGCAATTGACCATTCAGTCATGCATCTGGCCATTCAGCCATGCACTAGAATAAGTAGTAATAGATGTAAGGACAAATATTCGCTTAAGTCAAAAGCAAGGACGGGATCTCCATGGTGCCTTCCTTCCATGCACAACTAAACCAGGGTTTCCCAACCTGGGAGCCATGACCACCAGGAGGGCCACGGGGTACATTCTAGGGGGCCATGGAGCAATATGAAAATTATGACATGAAATATAAACCGAATTTCATCTCTCCCACAGTGTATACATATCATCTCTCACATATCAACAAATTGGAAAGTTTCCATAACGTATTCTCGTCCTGTGTCAATCAACACCTTCACACTATTAATAACAAGCAATAACTTAATCTGAAAAGAATAAAATCACCGAATGGGGCCATGGAGATTATTTAATATTGGTCGGGGACA
>NC_091589.1:6234553-6247053 GCF_042767895.1 Penaeus vannamei
GTGTATCTATTATCATTTACATCTGTGAACACCTATAACCAAAGGTGATCCTTGCAACCCAAAATTACAACAATGCAAGGAAAAGAATAACATATGGAATTCTCTCCCTCCCTTCTTCCTACCCATCCAAAAAACTCTGAATAAAAAATATTTCCTATTACAACCTTAAAATACACCGCATTATCATTTCCACTATATCTTAAGTATTAGCACAGTCATATATAAATCTGACATTATTTTCTTTATCATAAAACTGAAGAAGGAGAGACAGAGAGAGAGAATAAAAAAAAAATACATATAAAAATACAATCCATAATATCATTATCTTTCTCTCTCTCTCCTTCTTCACTTGACATAATTTCTCTGTTTTTCATCTTCTACATTATCACATAGAGTTAAAAGAGTAATCATTTACCCCCTCCCCCCCCAAAAAAAAAACTTTATAAACGGAAAAAGTTTACATTCTTTCTCTTTCGCCCTCGAGCCCCTAAGAACTAGAAGAAAGACACAGAATGAGGCATAAGAAGGAAAGAATGAAAGGAAGAAAAATCTTAAACTAAAAATAATAATATAATAATAATAATAATTATAATATAATCTCAACATAATTTTCTGTTCCCCAAACCCTATAAAAGAAAGAGGGAAATGAACTAAACTAAACTGAAACATGAGAGGAGAAACTAAGAAATGAATCAGACAACTTTTATCTCCCCATTGCAGTGGGCACAGCAGTTGACGGTGACATGTTCGTAACGTGTGTTGGGATGGAACCGGTGCATCATGGCGTTTCGTCCTGGGGAGACGGTGCTGCATCCTTCACATGACGCCCGTCCGTCTTTGTTCCTCCAGCCCAGGACCTGGTTGGGTGTGGGGTGAAGGGGAGAGACGAGGTTGTAAGGATTTAAGTAAGGGTTGTTGTGCAGGGGGAAGGAAGGGGGAAAAGAAAGATACAAACATATTGTTAGATTTACGGTATAATGTGATATGTGGTGTATTTGACATGAAGGAGTTATAAGGAAGATAGAGTAAAACAAAGAAGTAGAAATTTACAAATTTGCAAAAAAATACATTTCCAAAATCAAAGGAACTCACAGAAAAAAAAGAAAAAGGAGTGTAGCTTTTGCCAAAGATTCCTTTAAAAAGGACCAGACAATCAAACACCCGTAACCTTAATCCCACAGCATTCCTGTTTTAGATCGAAAAGCTTGCAAAACAAACAAGTCTCCCAGCTGCTCAGGAAGTGGTTGTGTTTAGCTGAAGGAAAGATATAAGATCTTGCATTCCATTCTTGGAGAAATGAAGACCACAGTCCGAAGCCAAGATAGTTTGCTAACTTTATTAAAGAGGAAGAAAAAAGTGAAGTACGAGATACCTACAATCTATGGCAACTAACACATCGGAAATTCCTTAACTGCTGAACATCACCCTTCATTTTCAAACTACTTGGATCAACAACAAAAGTTTGAAGAAGATGATCTAACATTGGGAAACTTATTTTCAACTTTTTTCTTCTTTAATGGGATGGAATAAGCATCACATCGTATCACTATAAAAGGCGTTGGAAATGGGAAAAGCCCTTTATTCCTTAGCTTTGGTTTGTTTTTTTATATATATGTACACCTGGGAAATCCTCAAGAATAACAAATGAGAGACATTACATGTTGAACTTTTTTCAACATCTACAACAGCTAGGTAGGTATGCAATATTTTCTAATATGATCACATAAAATTACCATCATAAATCTGACATTAATTTCACGGTCCCACAGAACAGTTGGTATACAGACTACAAGATGATTTTTGATCTATTGCATTTAACTGATGACCGTATGCTTAAAGAAATTGTGTAATGCAAATCAGTTCTTAACACAATTTTCGTATGTTAGAATCTTCATGATTGTAGGAAGTCTTAACGTAAATTTAGGACGATCAGCTTCACAAATGTTCTTATCCTTTTCCGTTACTTTGGTATACTGGTTGATTTTTAAAAGATTATTATTCCTTAGTAGAGGATTTTGTGCTTCAAAGAGTGTATTCCAAAATTTCTTTAAGCATATGACCCTAACATACAAATGAAGTAAATAGATATGACAATATATGATACATTTAATATAGATATAAATCACTGAGATAGTATTATTATATACATATTAAAACTTCTTTTTCCAAATATTTCTTCTATCTTCTATCTCAATATCAATCACTTGTAAGGGATTGAATGAGAAAGGCAGAAAAACAGAAAGAAGAGGAAAAAGAGATAAGAGTAGATAATGAAAACTAAACAAAGAGTTTCATGATGAAAAGAAGACAACACAGTATTACAGTGTAATCATCATGACAAAATATCCTTCTCCAAGTTTAGTATTTACATAGACCATTTCATGGATTGTTTATCTATGTGAAATGCTGCACTTCCTTCCATTACTGATTTATCTGTAAGAGAAAGCTTCAGAGTGAAAGCTAAAAATACAGCTTCTTACAAGCACAAGCATTCTCAGAGACTTTAAACGGGATTCAATTATACACAAAAGTATGAGATCTGTAATGGGAGGCACATGGCAAAAGGTAATCCAATGATTAATGTACCAGGATAGCAATAATCTCTTCAATTATTTCCAGAGGATTATAAACCTTGTTTTTCTCTCCATACACCCCTAAACCGACCTGTTTTTGATACCTCCTCTCCAAATCAATTCAATGGAAGCATTGGCTATACAAAATATACTTTTACTCAAGGCCCAGTATATTAAGTGCATTTCATTAACAGCTCTCTCAAGATATTAACCACGATGCACAAAAGCTGAGATAATATTTACGCATCTACAAAAGAAAAAAAAAGAAAAATATACAGCACATCCTCATCTCTATTCCTACAGCCTCTCAAAATATATTAGCAACAGCCACTATGATGCCCAACAGCTGCATTTCTCTTCTCTCCCATCTCTCTCTCACCCATATCCTCTCATCTTTATCTTCTCTCTCTTTCTTAGTCCTGGTGTACCTTTCTGTCTTGTGTATCTCCCTGTCTTGGTGTACCTCTAGCCTCAGTGTACCTCTCTTGATTAAGTGTACACCTCTCTGTCTTGGAGTACCTTTTTAACATGGTGTATCTTTTTAGCTCTGTGTATTTCTCTGTTTTGGTGTTCCTCTCTGTCTCCGTCTCTCTCTTGTGAGTCATTCTCTCTTAACTAGAGAAGGAAAGGGAGAGGTGGGAGGGGAGAAGGGAATGAGGAGTGAAGGGAAATTGGGGGAATGGGGGTGTATGTGCTTCTTCCCCCACGTAACATCATCTCATGACCAGCATCACTAAGCAAATTTAGACATTCCTCAAGCTGCTGCCATTGGATTATGTAATCGTTCCATTCCAGATCGTTACCGACACGGTCGTAACTATCGGTAATACCAATACACTTTTAAAAGAGAGAAGAAGCGCAAAGAAACATTCGCTTTTAGAGGCAGAAGCATCAACCATCGTAAAAAATAAGAGGGGTTCAAGTCAGCTACCCTCCCTCTATGGCACACTGTGAAAGCATCTCATCCTAATAGGGCAAACGGTATTTAAGATTCCTTGGGATAGGAAAATGAGAATTCCTTGCTACTCACAAACGGCTTCTTGATTTTCTTCCCACAAGCCTGAAATATTAAGAATGATATGGCTTAAAGAAAATGAAAGAGAAAATGAAAGAGAAAGTGACAAAAATAGAGGCCAGGAGATTTTTGGAATGAATGAGCAACCTTGTGGAACCACTCTTCTCTTTTTTTCTTCTTCAAATTAAGCAATGAAGTTTAGATAACTGTAAAAAAGAAGGATTAATATAAATACAAATATCCTGCACTATCATAGTCCAGAATTATGAACCCTGAGGAAATCCATAAAAAAAAGAACAACAGATAAACAGACCTGTGCAAATACAACAAATATAACACACATACACAGTCAGTCAGTCAAATACACAGACACACAGACACACACACACACACACACAATTTAATTAATTAAAAATAAAGCAAGCAAATAAATCAAAAATTAATAAGACATATATAAAAATATATAAAAGTAAAAATAAATAAGAATCTATTCAGTATCTAACATAAAAACAGACCTCCAAACCCTAACCAAATCATAGCCTGCTATTACCTGTCGTGCCATCTTCTCGCCAGGGGTCTGTGTCTCAAGGCCCTCCACTGAGAGCCCACAGCCCACAGCCCTCCCTAAGTCGCCCAGGAGCCGATCCCGGACCGTCTCTGCAAGCACGTCCCCATCCACAGCCAGTGTCACGAGGTCGGCTGAGGTGAGGGAAGCAACACCGCCCGATTGTGCTGCGAGGGGGTCGAATGCATCGCGCAGTTGTTTATTCATCCTGGGGAATGGGGAGAAGTGGGAGTCTTCAGCTGGGGTCTTCAATTGGAGTTAGGATTATCAGGATTAAATAGTCATTAACAGCTCATAATGCTATGTTTCCAAACTGGAAGGAATGAATATTGCAATGATAGTAATAACTATGGAAATAAGAATCAAACAAACAAAGAGAGAAACAAAAAAACACAATAAAAATATCATACAATATCAAAAATAGTCATCAAGCTAAAACTTGCCTGTACATGTTCAGGACATGTTGCCTCGCCATGTCGTGTTCGTCCATCATCACGTGAAGGGCTTCCTCCGCCTCGTCAATGTGTCGCATGAGAGCAGCCTTCCATCCTGCCAACTCGTCTACCAACATGCTACCAAGAAGAGAGACAGAAAGAAAGGGCTCTTGAGGCTCTATGATTACAACATTGTGATCTTGCTAGAGATCTTAGATAAATGAGTTCTGCACATAGTTATCTGAAAGTGGTGTCAGAATAGGCATCAAAAATAGTGAAATGAAGAAAGAGGGCAGTGAAAGACTATAAAAAGAAAAATGAGGAAAAGGATGAGGAGGAGGAGGATGGAGAGGAGGAAAAGAAGAAAACAGAGGAAGAAAAGGAAGAATATAGAGGTAAAAGAAGAGAAGGAAGTGGCAGAGGAGGAGGCAATTGCAAGAAAGAAGAGAAGGGCAAGGGCACCATGAAGAGGAATATGAAGAGGAAAGGGAAAAAGAAGAAATAGGAAAAAAAGAATTATTTCCACTTGACAATCAAAATAAAATCAAAACTTTGCACCTGGTTCACTCCCTTCTACACCTCACCTGCTCCCGAGGAACTTGGACCGCCAAACATCGCACTGAATCTCCATCCGTTCCTTTTCCTCATAATCACGGTCAACCCTCTCCGAGTACCGCCGGATCATGGTGGCCATACGCGCCTTGTCTTCAGTGAGGACCTGCACTTGGCCTTGTACGTCTTCTCCCACTGAAGCCACCAAGAGTTTCTTGAGTTCTGCATTGACCTGTAAGGAAGATTGGGGTTGAGTGGGTGAGAGGTTGTGTTAAATTGTCTGTTTTCTTTTGTTCTAAACACTGTTTTTGTTAGTACTATATTTGAGATGAAATAAGAAATCTAAGAAAATGGGTTGGTCTAATCAACATTGCTTTTCTTATATAATATATAGTCTAACAGGATATATTGTTTTTCTGTTTGTGGAGATGATAGGTTCTACTGTCAAAGGACTAAATGCTTTTTAATTTTTTCAAACCTGAATGCAGAGATGAAACATGTATCCCTAATAGAAATGATGAACTGTTTTAGAAGTAATTTGATGACAAAACTGACTGCATAACCACAATAATTCTACAGCAAAAACCTTAAAACATTTGTTACCAAAGCAAACAATATAACTGTTATACATTAACTGTAAGTCATTATTATTTTCTATCATTACCAGGGATCAACGTTTATCATATACAATTAACATTTTTTCTCTGATAGAGACTGGGGGGGGGGGGGTCTGTACCTGAGACTGAATCTTCAACTGATTCTCCAAATTGGTCTTGTCTTTCTTCATCTGGCTCAGTTGCTCCTCCATGCTCTTCTTTTCCTCGATAAGCACCTTGGTCTGTTCCTCCCACGACGCTCTCTCGCGCTCAAAGTCCTTGACCATGATGTTTAGCTGCAAAGCATGAGAGTGATTTCATGATTTGAAATTTCTCTTTCTTCTCTTATATAAGTATATTCTCTGTGTATGGAATGGAAGAGGAAGAGGAAAAGGAATAAAGGAATGAAAAGGGAAAGGAAAGGAAGTGAAATCACATCAATTTAGAATTATCATTATCATCTTTTTCCTCTATGTAGCAAGCTCAATATAAAAAGCAAATAAACTTAGATCTTATTCCCAACCCAGTGTTGAAGGACTTTAATTCTGTGACATAAGAGGTGTACAGAAATGAAGAACAGTTAACAAGACTATGAGCAAAAATATTATCCAGATTCATGAAAAATGTCTCAAGAAAAAAAAAAAAAAAAAAAAAAAAAAAAAAAAATTGCTGACCTTCTCTGTGGTCTTCTGTTCATCAGCTACTGGCTCTGTTTTAGAGGCACTGTCCTTCTCCTCTGATACCGCTGGAACAGACTTCCCTGCTGCTTCTTGCTGCACCACTTTTGTCTTCTTTTTGGTGAAAATTGGCTTCACGCAGCCTTTGTAGGGCTCATATGGCACAAACTTTGGTTCCTTGCGTTTCTGAGTGTAGAGGCTTGTAGACCCCTCTCTGGCAGCAGCACAAAGTGCTGCAGCAACTCCGCCACTTGGAGAGCTTGGGAGAACTGGAATCATGCGTTTGGTTTGCATGTCCTTTGGGGGCGTGTTAAGGAGGTGGGTGTCTGGAGTGGACATCACAGACACCTTCGTCAGCTTGTGGGCGATGTCAGCCACTTCGGGCAAGTACTTCTCCGATCCCAGCCTCCTGGGCCCTCCACCCTCTTTCTTACCCCCTAGACTCAACTTTGGTTCTGATTTAGTTTTCCGGTCTAAGGGCTTTCCCTCTGTTTTAGCCTTCTCCTCGACAGTGTGTAGGGTGGGTTTCTGTTTAGCTGTCTCGCCACTGACAGAATTTCCCGTTTCACATACAAGAGACGAGGGGGCTTCCACCTGTTCCTGGCCATCTCCTTGGGACCTCTTCCCGGCAGCTACTCTGTGGAGGGTCACACCTGGAGGAGGGAGAATGGACTTTGTTTAGAAGCGAGTCATTTTTACCAAGCTTTGTTGAAACTGGGATAGAAAAACAATGAGACATAAAAAGAAAATAAGAGAGGGAGACAGAGAGAGAAAGAGAGATGGAGAGAGAGAGAGAGAGAGAGAGAGAGAGAGAGAGAGAGAGAGAGAGAGAGAGAGAGAGAGAGAGAGAGAGAGAGAGAGAGAGAGAGAGAGAGAGAGAGAGAAAATGTAGGAGTGAAAGTTTATATGAGAATGAGTGAGAGAAAGTGAGTGAATAAATGAAAAAAAAACAATGCCTTAGACATAATAAAATAATACAGGTATCAAAAAAGAAAGAAGAGCTAAACTCTATTTTAAAAAACATGACAAGCCACATTACCTTGTACTGGATATCTAATAGCACCTGAAGGCTTCATTGTTACTACAGTCTGTAAAAAATAAAATAGAATAAAATGAATGAACAGGTATGAAAATAAACAGAATGAAATGTAAATGTTAATCTCCAATCTCATTTGGCAGTGAATCTGTGGCATAATCTTTCCATATGTACATACATTTTATATATATATATATATATATATATATATATATATATATATATATATATATATATATATATATATATATATATATATATATATATATAGGTAGATATATAAATATATAGGTATATATAAGTATGTAAATAGGTATATATATGTGTATATGTATATATATATATATAAATGTATATATATCTATATATAATATATATATATATATATATATATATATATATATATATATATATATATATATAAATATATATACATATATAATATATATATATGAATATATATATATATAAACATATATAATATACATACACAAACATATATATATATATATATATATATATATATATATATATATATATATATATATATATATATATATATATATAAACATACAGAGCTATATCTTATTCATCCTTGTAGCTATATCCTATATCTTTTTTCAGTTCAGTAAGTATTTTTCTAGCATATATTTATTCATCATTAATGACACTAGCATTACAATAAAGATAATTTTTACTTGAACATTGCCATTATTTCTGTTATCAATATTGTAATCATTACTATTGTTTAGAATATTGTTTACTATTATCTTACAGTCATATCATCATCATTACCATTAGTACCATCAAACATAATCACATTAAAATCATATAATTTTTCATAATACAGAGTTGGCCTGAGTCTAAGTGCAAGTCTGAGGGTATGTCCATAGGCACACAGGTCACTAAGTTACAGGATGAAGCCATATGCTAGCTATTTCCTTTCCCGCCTCTTAATGGTAATACCCCAGGGGAAGAGGGTCCTGCTTTTGATATAGGGTTCGGGAGGTATGTATGTCCTTCAACTTCCCACACTATGAATGTTTAGTGGCTAATATGGAAATCGATGGAACTGCACACCTAAATTACAGTGTATCCAAAAAGCATTTAAAGATCATTGAAAAATACACATAATATTTTGCAAATCACACAAATTACAACGTAGAATAAATCAGTATTAACTTTATACCCGAATGCTTTGAAAGAATATTAATGCAAGTATACTTCTTGCCAAGGCTATCAAAATATACAGTATATGATAACAAATAAAACAAAAATACATTAAAATGCCATGCATTCAAGAGTTTTACAGCAAAGTATATTACACATTTGTCACATATGGCATACTCTACTTAGTATTAGTACTTCATGCAACAGCATATGTACAATAGAAATTGCAAAACATTTCATTATGGTTACTTTTCACACAAATAAAACAAGAAAAGACTCTCGCGACGTAAAACCTTGATAATGATAAAGGTACAAATACGTATGCATCTTCAAGGTCAGTAAACACTAGTAAAAACTTCAAAAGTTCCACGTAGTTTAAACTAGGAAAATGTTCTTAGGCTGAACTTGCTGGAAATCAAGACCTGAGAAAAGCAACGACACGTCATTCCTTAAAAACATTTACAAGAATAACATGAGAATATATAAGTTATTCCCATAGTTTGGCACAATTTCCTAAAAAAATAAGTTTAGCTTTTCTCAACTCATCTCCTTAAGAAATAAATCAACAATCACTAATGAAACACACATTACGAAGTTATGATCCTTACTTGCTATTTACGGTAGATTTCACTTACTTTTAAGAGTAATTATGCTAGATTTATCACAGTTAGAGGAAGAGGAAGGGAAGTTTCACTTTCTTTCTCGACGGTCTGTTTACCTTCAGCTTGTGTTCGAAGACTCATAACCAGAGAAAATATTCATTTACTCTCATATTTCTTGTTTTACCTCGCAAGCTGATAGTAAAATTAGGTATTATAACTATAATTGAGTATTAGGTAAATCATATTTGACCATAGGGAATATAAAGGTTAACAAGAATGAAAAAAAAAACGATATTAATCCTTCCATAATACACGCTTTCGAACGCAATGATGTAGTAGATAAGGATCTTGAATATAAAATGACTTTTTACGAACAAAATGTATAACATAAATGTAATTACTAATTTACACTTCAAAAAAAGACAAATAAACACCATGACATGAAAAAAGCTAACATACCTAACATGTCTATGCTTATCTCTGGAAAATATAACGAGTGGTTTGTCACTACTATCTTTTAAGCTATAAACATACGGAATGTGTTCTTTGAGTGGATAATTGGTCTTCTTGCTTTCAATTGCTCTAGTTAAAAAAAAAGAAAAAGATGTCGCGTCCCCTAAATAGCAGTATTCTTAAAATAGTTGACAAATATATGCGATGAATGTGTGTGTGTGTGTGTGTGTGTGTGTGTGTGTGTGTGTGTATACACACACACACACACACACACACACACACACACACACACACACACACACACACACACACAAACACACACACACACACACACACACACACACACACACACACACACACACACACACACACACACACACATATATATATATATATATATATATATATATATATATATATATATATATATATATATATATACATATACGTATGTGTGCATGTTTCTCCTTCTCTCTCTCTCTCTCTCTCTCTCTCTCTCTCTCTCTCTCTCTCTCTCTCTCTCTCTCTCTCTTTCCTGCCGCCCTCTCTCGTTCTCATGCATTTATTAAAAAATAACGAATCCAAGTAAATGTTTTCAAGCATGTGTGGTTTCAAGTGCGCAATTTACGGCCTAATTACGAGCCACAAATTGCCCTTATGCAATTGCAAGCAATTGGATGACGTCACTATCAACACTTTAAATGTCGTAAAGATAAATATCTTTATTTCAAGGACGTGTCTTGTTCTTTTCTAGAGTAAGTTTGTTCTTTCGTAAATGGTTAACAATTCTATAAATAGTAACTAGACCTACTGGTGCCACTATACTTATCGTTACTATTTTTATTTTTTGTTTGGCTTTATTGTTATTTGTACTAGTGCTAGTACTATTACTGCTATTTTAGCGGAAGATATATGTCTGTTTCTTCGACTGACTAAACTAACAAAAAATTTGCACCTCTTTCTCTCTTTCTCTCTTTCTCTCTCTCTCTCTCTCTCTCTCTCTCTCTCTCTCTCTCTCTCTCTCTCTCTCTCTCTCTCTCTCTCTCTCTCTCTCTCTCTCTCTCTCTCTGTTACAATAATTTAATCAAATTTTGTACAGATCTCTCTCTCTCTCATTTTATCTATCTATCAATCTATGATAATTGTGATTCACCTCGTCATATTCCTGGTTTTTCTATTAGTAATACATTTTTTTTCTCACACTGTCCTCTGACAACTATTTGTCAACACATTCACGTCACTGTTGGAAGAGATAAAAAAGTTTCCCTTAGTACAGTTAACGTTTTCTGTATACAGAGAGAACATACGTTTTCTTTGAAAAATCTGGTATGGTAAACTTCGTTATAAGTGTCTCATTATATCTATCCAAATGGCAGACGGGTTATATAACATCGTAGAGGAAATTGTATTTTGATTCTATAGGATGATATATATAATGGTATTCTTTTAAGGTATTGAACATCGATATTATGCACAGGAGCCTCAATTGGGGAGGAGGAGGAGGAGGGGAGGGGTGGAGGAGTAATTGCCCCCCCCTAAGGCTCCACCACATCTTTCTTTTACTAAATTATACCTAGATAGATCCGGTTAATGCTGAAATGAAGCCGCTTTTTATGCATCTCTACAATTTACTTTCCCCCCTCCCTCTCTCTCTCTCTCATACACACACACACGCAGACACACAGACATATATATATGTATGTATTTACATATATATGCACACACACACATATACATACATACATACATACACACACACACACACACACACACACACACACACACACACACATATATATATATATATATATATATATATATATATATATATATATATATATATATATATATATATATATTTATATTTATATATGTGTGTGTGTGTGTGTGTGTGTGTGTGTGTGTGTGTGTGTGTGTGTGTGTGTGTGTGTGTGTGTGTGTGTGTGTGTGTGTGTGTGTGTGTGCATACATACATACACACACACATACATACATATAGACATATGTACGTATGGCAAGCCTTTCTGTAAGTTCTTGCAAGCACCGGCGCCTGCGAGCGGGCAATCCAAGGCCTGATAATACCACAAACTGCTCTAGCGTGCAATTACAAGCCGGTGAATGGCACCATTATCGCTTTTTTACATGTCATAAGATAGAGAGGTTAAATCACTTCCCTTTTGAGAATAAGGTTGTTCGTTTCTGTTGCGATTCTTAACTTCGTTTTGGTCGAACGGATTCCAGTGCATTTCCGAGCCGGTGGGTCATCAGTGGAGGGAGGGGGGGGGGGGGGGGTAGTCGCGGAGCCTTTGGGAAGAAAAATTGTAAGCTAATTTGACAAGCGTTACTAAGGTTTAAAATGAAGAATATGCCATGAATTCCCGCCTTCAAGGTATATTGGCTTACAGACAGGTAAACTGACCTTGTGGAGATTGCTGGAATACTTCTTTTTTCTTTCTCTTAGCCTATATTATTCTATGATGTGACAGTGTCGTGTGAATCAGCTCTTGATCAATTTGTTAACCACGATTCACCGAAAGACGCTGGCTGTAAACAACATGATCGCGTGGAGACTCGTCAGTTAACTTAAATACTCTGCTATATGTGGGAAACGGTCTCATAAGATCCTCATTTGGTAACAAAACATTTGTAGAGTCAGGAACAAAGGGTGGACGGTGGCTGACTGAAACAGCGCTAACATAACACTGCCACGCAAAGGCTTTTATTTCTAAGAGTATTCATACATGGAAATAGATATGGAAAATAAGTACGTTTTTCTCTGATGGTATAAAACTACATTAAACATATAATATTCCTCTAATTCACATTC
>NC_091589.1:6272053-6274553 GCF_042767895.1 Penaeus vannamei
ATGCTTAAATCGTGAAGAGATTTAAGACAGATAGTCATATATGTACATTATTTAAAACATTTCAACAAAGAATAAAGTTATCATTTTTATATATGTTTCCATTTATCAATTGGTTTTACTGAAACATAAACTAATGCAAAGCTTACATACAATAATGATTTTCTGCTCAGAATTTCTTGAAAGAGAAAGAAAGAAAAGAAACGAAGATAATCATGTATCTAATTGTGAAAGTTAGAACTTTTGAATTTGTATAATTAACATCAGGGAAAAATAAGCATTACTTTAGTTCTTAGGAATATTTGCGGTCTACGAATGAAAAATATATGATGAAATTGAATGAAAACAGAGGGAGGAGATCGAGGATGAAAATGAAGAATGAGTTGTCAAACACTGTTAAGATTACACTACTTTTAAAAACAATCATTATCATTAATTTTCCTCAATTATCCTTGTTTTCACTGTTACCATCAGTATAACCAATAGTTTTATCAACATGATTATCATCAATATTATAGTTGCCATGTCCATGAAAATCAAAATGTACTAGAATTAAACCATATATATATGGACACACAAACATGTGTGTGTGTACCTATAAAAATATACATGTATGAATATATACATATATATACATATATATACCCATATATAGTTATATGTATGTATACTCACACTCACACAAACACTATATATATGTATATATACATGTGTGTGTGTGCGCGTACACCCTCAGACACACATGTATATACATTTATGTACATGCAGACATACACACATATATACACACATATATGTATGCATTTATATATTCATATTCACATACATGTAGAAATATATGTCTATATATATATGAAATATGTATATATATACATACATACATATATATATATATATACATATAAATATGTATGCATGTATGTAAACACACACTTAATATATATATATATATATATATATATATATATATATATATATATATATATATATATATATACAAATATTTATATATATGTATATATACATATATATGTAGGTGTCTATATGCATATATATGTATGTATATATATGTATATATATAATTGTATACATATATACATATATATGCATATCTATACACACACATGTATATATATATATACATATATATATATATATATATATATATATATATATATATACATACATACGTACATATATGTATGTATTTATATTCATATATACATATATATGTATATGTATGTATAAATATGTATATATATACATTACAGATATACATACATACACACACACACACACACACACACACACACACACACACACACACACACATATATATATATATATATATATATATATATATATATATATATATATATATATATATATATATATATAAGGAAAGAAGGAAAGGGGGTGACTCTATTATGCTGATCAACTGCGCTACAGGAAGGTACACAAAGGGGACCATATAGGACGAGAGGACAGTTAAAAGATGAAAGCAAAAAGAGGCGATAAAGATGCCAAAAGCTCAGTTCGCCAAACAGAATTATTGAAGCATGAAATAGTCTTTCAAATAACATTATGTGTGCCAAAAATGTGCATCAATTCAAAAAGATACACGATGATTTAAATATAGCAGACGGGACCATCTACATGGCATTGTTCTTCTTCCGTATTGAGACAAGTACGTAAGAACACACACACACATATAATTGTATATATCGACAGATAGAGTGATAGATATATAGATAGAGATAGATATATAATAGGTTTATACATATATAGGTACACATATAAATATTCACACACACACACACACACATATATATGTATATACATATATATATATATATATATATATACATATATATATATATATATATATATATATATATATATATATATATATATATATATATATATATATATATATATATATATATATGAGTGTGTGCGTGTGTGGACGTATGTATATGTATATATATAAATATACATTGAAACACACATGGCACACACACACACATACTTATGCGTGAGTGTGTTTGTATCACGTAAATGGAAGTAAGTTTAGCAATATCGAAAACCAATTTGAACAAATATTTTATGGCCGATTAATGCATCTCTCAAGGGGGCGTGATTCCCCTGACGCTGGACGTGTGACCATGGGAGCTTCAGAAGAGAGAAAGGCCTACAGCAGTGTCTTTTTTCTTTCTTCTTTCACGGACGCACGCACACACACGCCCATTCACGTATAAATAGAGAGGTCCGACCACACTGACCATCACACTCTCTCACCATGGCTCTCAAGGTACGGAATCCGCCTGCATACTGAGAACAGAACTTCATCTGTGATCGTTTTAACATGTTTACAAAAGTGAATGTTTGATTTGAACTTCCATAGTTAAATGTACAAGTATAGTGAAAAAGTGAATGGTTGAAATAAGTTTTATCAGTATATATATGTATACTGTATATATATGTATATATATATATATATATA
>NC_091589.1:6279553-6282053 GCF_042767895.1 Penaeus vannamei
GGAAGTTTCAAAGTCTTGCGTTCCAGACAGCGAGTGTTTGGATTCCTTCCCGACTCGAGAATTGCCGGCGGTTATATTGGCTTATGTGTAATGCGGTGAAAAGAAAAGGGGAGATAATGGAGAGGGAGGTTTTGTTTGGAAAAAGGAGTGATACGATGACGGTTATTCTTGTTTTGTTGACTCTTTTTTTTTTTTTTTTTTTTTTTACTTGTCAAAATGATCTTCATCGGTGGACTTTTTTTTCTGTTTCTCTTACTCTGATCGCTTATCCTTCCCGCTGTTAGCCTATTTACATCACGCACTTCCACCTCCCTGCTTTTATTGGCATGCTGCCCTCACACACACACACAATATGTAAGTTTACACGTACTCGCATCTACGAACGCCGATATAAATGATCAATCAGTATTTTTATTTTTTTTTTATTTTTAAACACTCGCTAAGAATAAATCGATTTACTTTCCTTCTTTATCCTCGCTTCAGGTCGTCGTCAACGCCCTCCTCCCCCTCCGACGACCCTCACCCTCTTATTGTTCACTTTCTGCATTCTCAATCCTCCATTAGGATTCAGAATTAACATGAAAGTTTATGAATGTCATTTAAACTACACATATTTTTCAGATGTAAAAATTATATAGATTCAAAAGTATTAAATGCAGTATTAATCCATAAAACCCATAAAGACCACTTGGATCACAGTGAAAACGCTTTACACCAACTAGAATGAATATACTTATGACCTAAGCTCATGGATTTGAAATGCGGTCATTAAATGCAATCCATGTCCCTTATAACATTACATAAAAATGTTTCAAATAAGTACAACATATTTTCAACAGAATGTCCTATCAAAATTATGAATATGTACCTAAATGTTCTTATTATCGTTAATATATTGAACAACATATCATGCAATCAAAGTCCTTTTATATAGTAAGGTTTGCATCATAGCCTGAATGAATTCTAGGGTTACTTCAGGTCTTTATCTGCCATATCTAATCAGGATGGATATCTATGGTATGGTATTCATTCATGAATTATTTCGTCTCATTCACATAAGTTTCCATATATCTTTTATAGCAATGATTTTCTCTATCAGTAATATTTCTAGTTTCATATAAAAAGAATTCAATAAAATTTAGGTAATGCGAGTACATCCATTACAATCAATGAAACCCCAAATAAAAAGACTATTACAACCTTTCATCCTAAAGAAACTGTGGTCAGCCTATCAAAAGAAAACTATAAGAAAGTGAAAATGAAGTTCGGGTCCGAAGTAGTCCAGCCCGAGGAAACTCCTGAGTCGTGAGGGCGAGGAACCTTCACTCAGGCCATCCCGGGAGGAGACACGCGAGTGCAGTGGCAGTTGGATGAGCAGAAGAGAGAGGATAAATAACTGGTCTCAAGGTCACTCTAGAATTACACATGGGTGGTTTCACACACACACTTATATACACACATATATGCATACATTTATTATATATATATATGTATATATATATATATATATATATATATATATATATATATATATATATGTGTGTGTGTGTGTGTGTGTGTGTGTGTGTGTGTGTGTGTGCGTGTGTGTGTGTGTGTGTGTGCATGTGTGTGTGTGTGTGTGTGTGCATGTGTGTATCCATACACACACATATTTAATCAATTTACAGACCAATGAAAAAGTACTCAGGCTCTGATAACCATCTAACTGATGCATGTATTGTAACAGCAATATAAAAGATTCAGTAGAGAATATTCACTGTCCTGTTTACAATAAGAACCAATGCATTTCAAGGGCCCGATAATCACCCCCTCAGGCCATGGGAGAAAGGCCTAGGGCGGAGCCAACGCACGAACGAACGCACTGTCGCACATATAAGGGGAAGCGTCAACCGCCAGTCATCATTCGCTCTCCAGCCATGTCTCTCAAGGTACGAAATCCTAGTGTATAGCGAAATTCAGACGTTCGATCTCCGAAGGAATCCACAAAGTGTTGAGTTTACAATGAATGAATTAATATTTTTTACACAAACACACATATGCATATATATATATATATATATATATATATATATATATATATATATATATATATATATATATATATACATATATACACGGGTATGCATGAGCACATATGAAACATGTATATAAATGCATATATTGGCTTTCAAGCATACGCCTAAGCTATAAAACAGTAATTTTGTTCGTATCACCATTTCTGTTCATGCACCTGGTAAGCATATGGTCTCATTCTGTGTTCTGTACAAGTTATCTTTGTCTTTCTTTACGAGTAACATGCAGCTCTGTCCACAGGTCGCCGTCCTCGCCTGCGTGGCTGTCGTCGCTCTGTGCGACAAGGCCCCCGTCCACATCCCCCATCCCCCCGTCTACACCTCTAGACCTTACCACGCCCCTGCACCTTACCACGCCCCCGAACCCGCCTATCACGCCCCCGAACCCACCTACCACGCCCCCGAACCCGCCTACCACGCCCCCGAGC
>NC_091589.1:6287053-6294553 GCF_042767895.1 Penaeus vannamei
CAACCATACCACACGAGCCACTAAAACGAGTATGCAACTAGAATCTAACTAGCTCCATAGACATGGCCTATCTACTCATGCTAGAGTAACGATAGCGAGGTTTTACACACTCCCATTAGGCACTCGCTGGAAACTGATTTAGAAGTTCAAATCCTAAGGACACACACACATACTTGTCCGTCAGAAGTTTGGGTATGAGGAGCCACTTCAGTGTGTGATGTGTGAGGATGAGGAACCTGCACTCAAGCAACCCTGGGGGAAAACACGTGGGATCAGCTGACAGTCTGAGGAGCAGAGGAATGCGATAAGGTAACTGGTCGCAAGCTGTCCGAAAAGTGTTTTGCATTTATTTCTTCTCATTATAGATGTATATATCGATAGATAAATAGATAAACTGACAGATAGATGCTTCCGAATGGTGATAGGTCCAGGCATTTCATTTATATATTTTTTATTTTCTTATTTATCACATACAATCATCATACATGCAGCTGTGAATGCATATATATATGTATATATATTTTTAATGTATATTTATGTTATATACATATGCATACATATATGTATATATATGTATATGTATGTATATATATGCATATCATAGATGTATATATTAATAGATAAACAGACAGACTGACAGATAGATGCTTATGAATGGTGATAGGTCCAGGTATTTGATACAGACTATCTATATTTTTATATATCTTCATAGACAATCCTCATTAATCATTTCTATAACTGTTACTGATGCAGTGAGGATGTAACAATTTCGCTTTAATAAAGGGGTATCATAAACACATTGTCTCTCCATATTCTGCTATTAAACGAATCAAAATGTTGGACTGGTTGGTAAGGGGAGGGGGAAGGGGGAGGGGCAACAGTTATGAAGATCATAGTCAAATATATAACTGCACATTGTCTGCGTGTGCACGTACATGCAAATGTGTATATGTATATATTTTTCATATATATTTATTTCATATATATCTATTTCATATATATATATATTTCATTTATGTACATATATATATTTCATATATGTACATATATTTATCTATATATGCATACACACACACACACACACACACACACACACACACACACACACACACACACACACACACATATATATATATATATATATATATATATATATATACATATACATATTTGTGTCTGTTTGCGTGTGCGCCTTTATATATATATATATATATATATATATATATATATATATATATATATATATTTCATAGATGTATATACATACATATATATACACACATGTATGTGTTTGCGCGCGTGTGTGCGTATACATGTATAAACATATATGTATATGCGTTTGTGTGTGTGTATATATAGATTATATATGTGTGTGTATATACATATCTTCATATATAACTGTGTATATACATACTAACACCCACCCACGCATGTGTATGTATAACATACATACATGTATATTTACACAGACACATACATACATATGAATGTATATATGTATATATACGAATATACAGCCCACACACACACATATATAAATTGCAGATATGTACATATATTTATATTTGTATATATACATATACATATACATATCCATACATATACTAATTTATATGGATATATGTGTATATATACACATGTATACATATATATACATATAAATACACATATATACATATACATATAAACATACATAAATATATAGATATATACATACGGATATGTATACATACACACACACACACGAACACACACACACACACACACACACACACACACACACACACACACACACACACATATATATATACATATATATGTATATATATATGTATATATATGTATATATATGTATATATATGTATGTATATATATGTATATATATGTATGTATATATATATGTATGTATATGTATGTATGTATGTATATACAGTGCATACATACATATATATACATATAATTTCATATATATATCTATGCACATATAGATAATTTCATTTACATTTCTTCTAATGTTTAATTTTCTATTGATTTACAAATAAAAGGATATATATTCAAATACCGACAATTACCCAATGGAAGTATATATCATGATAATAAAAAAGACTACAGAGATGTTCCCTGTCCTCTCGGCGATTAGATCCAATGCATCTCAAGGGCCCGATAATCACCCCCTCAGGCCATGGGAGAAAGGCCTAAGGCGGAGCCAACGCACGAACGAACACACTGTCGCACATATAAGGGGAAGCGTCAACCGCCAATTATCATTCGCTCTCCAGCCATGTCTCTCAAGGTACGAAATCCTAGTGTATAGCGAAATTCAGACGTTCGATCTCCGAAGGAATCCACAGTGTTGAGTTTACAACATTGAATGTCTACTTTTTACACAAACACATGCAGACACACATATACACACACACACACACACACACACACACACACCCACACACACACATATATAAATATATATATATATATATATATATATATATATATATATATATATATATATATATATACGGGCATGCATGGGCATATATGAAACATGTATATAAATGCATATATTGGCTTTCAAGCATATGCCTAAGCTATAAAACAGTAATTTTGTTCATATCACCATTTCTGTTCATGCACCTGGTAAGCATATGGTCTCATTCTGTGTTCTGTACAAGTTGTCTTTGTCTTTCTTTACAAGTAACATGCAGCTATGTCCACAGGTCGCCGTCCTCGCCTGCGTGGCTGTCGTCGCTCTGTGCGACAAGGCCCCCGTCCACATCCCCCATCCCCCCGTCTACACCTCTAGACCTTACCACGCCCCTGCACCTTACCACGCCCCTGAACCCGCTTATCACGCTCCGAAACACTACGAGCCTGAATACCCTGATGTGAGTATTTTTGTAATAAGTAAGCAATACAAAGTCATGAAAAAAGGATTATCACAATTATCATCGATTTTTTTTTTTGTAACGAACTAATTTGTCCCGCTTATTTGTTAAATTTCCATATTCATTTTTATAAGTATGCAAAGTACCATGTATACACAAGGAGAGAAATAGAGAGAAAAAAAGAAAAGACGTTCACGTCTGCCTGTCCACAGGTGCCTCCCAAGTACAACTACAACTACGGCGTCGCCGACGGCTACTCCGGCGCCAACTTCGGCCACTCGGAGTCCCGCGACGGCTACAAGACCGAGGGCAGCTACACCGTCGACCTCCCCGACGGCCGCAAGCAGACCGTCAAGTACGTGGACAACGGCGACGGTCTCGTAGCTGAGGTCAGCTACGAGGGCGAGGCTCAGTACCCCGAGCACACCCCCGCCTACAAGCCCGCTCCCCCCGCCTACGCCCCTCCTCCTGCCACATATGCTTAAGAGAGAATCATTTGAGAGAATATATGCCAGGGATTTATATTCAGCAAATCATATTCATCTTCTCATACCTGAAATAAATACCATATTTTCTTATAAATCGATTTTTTTCCTGGAAGTTTGGACACACCTGACTTTACAACAGATAAAAAAGAAAGAAGTAAAAAGAAAAAACTCTTTAAGTCGCCATAGATTCGTAGATAACACTTATAACATAGTAATAAGAAAGCATAACATATCTTACATCGCTGATGTACAAGGAATGACAAGAAAGAAAGATACTCCCTTTATGTTTTCTGTTACGTGGAAAAATAGATTATGCAGTCAGAAGTGTGCATACGAAAGAGAAAGAAAAAATCACCCTTTGAAATAAACACTTATACATACGCAACCCTCCCAGACCAGGTCTCCTACCCCTGACGCTCCAGCTATGCCCAGAGTGACCAGCACTAAACCAACCATACCACACGAGCCACTAAAAGGAACATGCAACTAGAATCTAACTAGCTCCATAGACATGGCCTATCTGCTCATGCTAGAGTAATGATAGCGAGGTTTTGCACACTCCCCGTAGGCACTCGCTGGAAACTGATTTAGAAGTTCAAATCCTAAGGACACACACATACTTATCCGTCAGAAGTTTGGGTATGAGGAGCCACTTCTGTGTGTGATGTGTGAGGATGAGGAACCTGCACTCAAGCCACCCTGGGGGAAAACACGTGGGAGCAGCTGACAGTCTGAGGAGCAGAGGAATGCGATAAGGTAACTGGTCGCAAGCTGTCCGAAAAGTGTTTTGCATTTATTTCTTCTCACTACAGATGTACTTATTGATAGATAAATAGATAAACTGACAGATAGATGCTTCCGAATGGTGATAGGTCCAGGCATTTCATTTATATATTTTTTATTTTCTTATTTATCACATACAATCATCATACATGCAGCTGTGAATGCATATATATGTATATATATTTTTAATGTATATTTATGTCATATACATATACATGCATATATGTATATATATGTATATACATGTATATATATGCGTATATATGTATATATATGCATATATATGTATATATATGCATATATATGTATATATATGCATATATATATGTATATATATGCATATATATGTATATATATGCATGTATATGTATATGCATATCATAGACGTATATATTGATAGATAAACAGACAGACTGACAGATAGATGCTTATGAATGGTGATAGGTCCAGGTATTTGGTACAGACTATATTTTTATTTATCTTCATAGGCAATCCTCATTAATCATTTCTATAACTGTTACTGATGCAGTGAGGATGTAACAATTTCGCTTTAATAAAGGGGTACGATAAACACATTTTCTCTCCATATTCAGCTATTAAACGAATCAAAATATTGGACTGGTTGGTAAGAGGAGGGGGGAGGGGGAGGGGCAACAGTTATGAAGATATATAACTGCACATTGTCTGCGTGTGCACGTACATGTAAATGTACATACATATATGTGTATATATATATTTTTTCATATATATTTATTTCATATATAAATATTTCCTATATGTACATATATTTATTTATACATGCACACACACACACACACACACACACACACACACACACACACACACACATATATATATATATATATATATATATATATATATATATATACATATGCATATTTGTGTCTGTGTGCGTGTGTGCCTATATATATATATATATATATATATATATATATATATATATATATATATATATATATTTCATAGATGTATATATATACATATATATACACATATGTATGTGTTTGCGCGTGTGTGTCTGTATACATGTATAAACATATATGTATATGCGTTTGTGTGTATGTGTATGCGTTTGTGTGTGTGTATGTGTGTTTGTGTGTGTGTGTGTGTGTGTATGTGTATATAGATTATATATGTGTGTGTATATATACATATATTCATATATAACTGTGTATATACATACTAACACCCACCCACGCATATGTGTATGTATATCATACGTGCATGTATATTTAAACAGACACACATACATATAAATGTATATATGTATATAAACGAATATACAGCACACACACACACACATATATAAATTGCAGATATGTACATATATCTATATTTGTATATATACATATACATATACATATCCATACATATACTTATTTATATGTATATATGTGTATATATATACATATATACATATATATACATATAAATACACATATATACATGTACATATAAACATACATAAATATATAGATATATACATACAGATATGCATACATACACACACACACAGACACACACACACATATATATATATACATATATATGTATGTATATATATGTATATATATGTATGTATATATATGTATGTATGTATGTATGTATATCCAGTGCATACATACATATACATACATAAAATTCCATATATGTATTTTTGCATATATAGATAATTTAATTTACATATCCTAATGTTTAATTTTCTATTGATTTACAAATAGAGGAATATATATTCAAATACCGACAATTACCCAATGGAAGTATATATCATAATAACAATATCAAAAACTACAGAGATATTCCCTGTCCTCTCGGCGATTAGACCCAATGCATCTCAAGGGCCCGATAATCACCCCCTCAGGCCATGGGAGAAAGGCCTAAGGCGGAGCCAACGCACGAACGAACGCACTGGCGCACATATAAGGGGAAGCGTCAACCGCCAATCATCATTCGCTCTCCAGCCATGTCTCTCAAGGTACGACATTCTCCTGTGAAAAGAATTTCAGATTTTTGTGTTTATAACAGTGAATCATTCGGCTAAATTATCACAAAGCGATTTATTTGGATTTAGAATATATATTTATGAGGGATTCTGTGTTCAAATTTGTTCTTTTATGCATCAGGCAGTTAGACTATTCAATATCATGCGTATATATGTGTATATATACATACATACATATATATAAATATATATATGGAGCTGAGTAGAGTGCATGCCCCACTCCACTGATCCAGTCCTGTATCATGTTTTCCTACCTGCTTCTCTTTTCGGTCAGCAACTATTCTGCCATTTCTTCATATACAAAAACTGTCTTCAGGTCGTCGTCCTCGCCTGCGTGGCTGTCTTCGCTCTGTGCGACAAGGCCCCCGTCCATGCCCCCCTTCCCCTCGTCTACACCCCAAGACCTTACCACGCCCCCGAACCCGCCTACCACGCCCCCGAACCCGCCTACCACGCCCCTGAACCCGCTTATCACGCCCGTGCACACTACGAACCAGAATACCCCGATGTAAGTATTTTTATAATCAATAATCAATGAAAAAAATAATTTAAAGAAAATGATCACGTCTATCATGGACTATTTCTTACAATGCTTTTATGTATTCACTTCTGTAAGTATGCTCCAAACCATGGATACATATTGTGACTTTTTTTTTTTTTTTCTTTTTTTTTATCAAACTTACACCTTCTTAGGTTCCCCCGAAGTACAACTACAACTACGGCGTCGCCGACGGCTACTCCGGCGCCAACTTCGGCCACTCGGAGTCCCGCGACGGCTACAAGACCGAGGGCAGCTACACCGTCGACCTCCCCGACGGCCGCAAGCAGACCGTCAAGTACGTGGACAACGGCGACGGTCTCGTAGCTGAGGTCAGCTACGAGGGCGAGGCTCAGTATCCCGAGTACAAGCCCACTTACAAGCCCGCTCCCCCCGCCTACGCTCCCCCTACCCCCACCTATGCTTAAGAGAGGATGATATAAAGGAACATATATCAAACATATATTCCACGAATTATATTTTCTCATATATGAAATAAAGATATTTTTATATAACTGATTTTTTTTTTTGCTCATACGTCAGAAGCAAATTTGATCCTTCGGAAAGACTCACGTAAGTGAATTGAAGACTGAAATAGGACATCATAGTAACTAATCGATAGACACTAATTATATTCCGACTGATTACCTAATAATATTCAAAGCAAAGGAAATTTATATATAATTAATGAAGACATCAATCCTCCAACTCTTTATTTCATAGTTATTTGATTTTCAAAAAAGGCTTTAAAAATGCTTCTTTACTTTCACTACGGTAACCTAT